>NW_009926046.1:0-561 GCF_000696875.1 Nestor notabilis | reverse complement strand
CTGCCAGGGATGGGGCAGCCACAGCTTCTCTGGGCACCCTGTGCCAGCGCCTCAGCACCCTCACATGGAAGAGCTTCTGCCTTATATCCAACCTAAATCTCCCCTGTTTAAACCCATCACCTCTTGTCCTATCACTACAGTCCCTGATGAAGGGTCCCTCTCTGGCATCCTTGTAGACACCCTTCAGATACTGGAAGGCTGCTCTGAGGTCTCCATGCACTCTGTGAAGTTAATATGCAATATATTTGTATAGCTATTATGTCTATTATAAACACTATTCCTTAGTAACACTGACCACATTTTCCTCTTAAAATAACATGCAAGGGAAGTACTATTTTGTAACAGGGCACCACTGGAGAATTAAAGGATCAGTGCAGAGGCCCCAGTGAAGCACAGGTGCATGGAGAGAGCATTAGCTATTTCCACCACAGCAGCCGGGTGCAGCTGCTGCTGCCTGGGGCTTCTGCAGTGCGGTGCTTCCATCAGCCTGGGGCTGGAAGTGCACAAACACTCCCATGCCTTCCTTCCCTGTGGTGAACGCCTCCAGCACAGCAAGCCCCA
>NW_009926045.1:20852-27917 GCF_000696875.1 Nestor notabilis | reverse complement strand
GTATTATATAAATACAATAATATTGTATTTATTTTACAATATTAATTATATTTTTTGTTAACAATCAGTAAATATAAACCCACAAATTCTCTGTATTGTGTTTTTATTTATTGCTTGCATTATGCAGTTTTATCTCTGCACTGCTATACATGATACAGGAATATGTCTAGGCATAATATATGCTGTCATCCTGTTTCTGAATTTAAATGCATTAGCTGTTTTCAGTAGTATATGAATGTTTCGTAATTATAATATGAATCAAACGTATTTTGTGATTTTACACATTTTCACATTAACTACATTTTATATGTATTTACAGTTGATTATATAGTACATAATTTTCTTTTTTCTTTTTTTTCAATAGGCAACGCATTTCCAGCAATGGACAAATTTTTTGTTTGTCTTTCAATTTATTCTTTCCTGCTTGTTGGGGTAAGGACACAGGGCAATCAAGTAAGGTGTTTTTAGTGACAGTGTTTCAAATTGCAGATGTCAAATGTAAGACTCACCAATAAGTTATGTTAAAATTTAAAGAAAATTTATTTCTCCCCCCAGGCTTCTGTCTTGTATTTTAATTATTTCTAGAAGTGTAAATAACTGTATCACTACTATTTGTGGTGTTGACATCACAGTAGAGTGATCAAACCCACAACATTCAGCTTTTTACTTTCTGTACTCAGTATCTCTGCTGGCTGTCTCTTCTGATTAACTTCTTTGCAGTTAATAGAATGTAAGCACTTTAGTATAGGAATGCTTCCAGTGTATTCTTTAAGGTACCTAGAAAAGCAAGGGAGACTCAAAAGTAATGAAACAATGCTTTGTTCCTGTTGGAACTGCTGAGTCAGAGGAAGAATAGAAAAAGGGTTGGATTCTGTTCTGCTCCTTCACGTGTCGCCAACCAACAGGTCAAAATAACTTCAAATACTGACATTTGAGAAGCACGAAGAATAGGGATGGCTCTGGTAGAGTCAAAACAGCACAAATTTCATGTGTATTTGTAGTATGCTGTATATGCACATCATTATCTTAAAATACAGATTTTTTTTTTTAGGATTTGGAACAAGTGGGATTGAAGATCCCAGCAAAATACCAATCCAGAAAGTGTTGGAAAATTTCAAAAGTGTTGCTAAACTTCTGAGGTCTCTGGGAGGAATTTATAAAACTTTCTCCTTTACTTAATTTAGGTTTCTCTTGATGTATTCTACTGTCCTATGCAGTCATTACAATTCTGCGCTCACAACGACAGTAGTTGGTGCCATCAAGGTGAGTTATGGGGCAGAAGAGGAAGACAGGAATGCTCAAATAAACAGGGAAGAGCATTCACTCAGCAGTGATCCTGATTATGTTTTGAGCTGGAAACTCAAAATGAAGGCTAACACTAAGACATTGCTTGTGCCAAACAAGGTCACATCACAAAGTCACTTTGTTCTTTTCTACTGAAGCTCAGGTATACTCTAGAAAACAATGTATTGATGTATTTTTATTTTTCCTACAAGAGAAACTTGAACCACTTCTATTGAAAGTTGTAAATCTAACCACATTTCATTAGATACTGTCACCTGCTTCTGTCCTCTATCAGGTTACTCTCAAGGTAGCCACAGGTCAAGGTGGCCTGGTGCAAATCCACTGCAAACCGGTACAGACTAACCCACTTTCACTTTGGACTGAACTTATTTTGTTGCAGCTAATACATAGGGCATTCACAGAGAATAATGGCTAAGCTGTGGTAAGGAATGTATTGCTTTGTGGTTAACCACTTCAGCCTCTGTGTGAGAACTTGTATTCTAGCTGAATGGAGTATTTAATTTTGTTTGTATAAATTCTGGTCAATTTGATCAACACCAAAATATGCATGTCTTGAAAACTGAACTTGGCGTCCTTACAGTCTGTTTTCTCTAATCCAGTTTAATTTAAAACCAGTGCAACTTCCTTTGTGTTGATGAGGCCAGCAGGTCTGAGCAGGGAACATCACTGACAGCCCAAGCACCTTTTTGTAGGCCAGTTTAAAGAGAAGCATGGAGCTAGAAGAGTTTTAGCAAAAGACAAAACTTGTGCCTTTGTGGGTCAAACAATTATCAGAATCATAGGAACTAGATTAGGCACAGGAGTAACAGTCCTCAAGGTGTTCCCTTGCATGGGTGACTAAGGAATACAATTCCACCAGTATAGCAAAATCCACAGAGGAAGATGGTACTTCTCCTTCTACAGTTTCGGGTTTCTTTTCATTTATTTTTTGATTGGTTGGCTAGGTGTTTGTTTTTTGAAGCTGGCAGGATTAATCTAGTAGTTTTCATTCTGTGGCCCTGGAAGTGTTCTTTTAAATTTTATGTGTGTGCATTGAACCACTAAGATGGATCCACACTGTTCTGTTTTCTGCGCAACAGTCATCTTTGAGGCATTTTAAACAGCTTTAAAGTTGGGAAGCACTTTACGATGCTGTGGTCCCCAGCAGAAACTGGTAGAAATTATGTCATTGTCCAGGCTAGCTGCTAAAACATTTGAAACCAACACAGTGTTGTTAAAATGAACACACACTTCTATAGCTTTCCTTCTGTCTATAGGGGACAATTTTCCCAAGACTAGATGGGGGAGGGGTGAGAGGTAGAATCTTTAACTTTAAACTGTGCCTGCCTTGAACTTGAGCCAAGTGCTTTCAATGCACATCTAGTTGGCAAAGTAAGGAGGTAAACATTTCAAAGCAATAATAAAGAGCTTTTTTTGTAACTTTAAAGCATACTTTTTATGCTTGAGAACCCAAAACCTGCTTTTTAGAAATGGGATTTGAAAGGAGCCTTCCAAAGATGAAGAAGTATATTTTCAGAAGGTGGCCATAGCTCCATTTTGCTTAATATCAAATAGCTGATTTTCTGTTTTCTTTCTTTCTTTTTTCTTTTTTTTTTTTTCCCTCCCAGAAAGTCACTGTTGGTATATGGTATATTGCATGCATTTAGAATACATACTGCTTTTATTTGTTTATTTCACTGCTACAATACCCAAAGGCTGTTACCCCATGAGTATAATTTAAATGCTGATTTTAGAGTGGCTAGCAACAGAGTATAGCTATTTCCTTACAAAAATAAATTAATTGTTATCATTTATATTCTTGGAGATGAAAACTGACTTGAATAAATGCAATGTCTTTGTTTCCTTTCAGAATATATCCATTGCTTACATTGGAATGTTGATAGGTGGAGATTACATATTCTCCATGTTGAACTTTATAGGGCTAAATATTTGGTGAGTGGAACTTGGAATAGCCTTTGTTTGTTAAAAGGGGGAAAATTTCTTGCTGAGATACACTTTTGTTTGATTTGGCCCACTTGGGTGAAGTAGTTTTGAAACTACCAACCTGAAGAAGCACTGCCTCAGGATGTAAAGTTCATTACAATTAGTTGTCTTTTCATGTCTGTTTTCAGATATTGAATCTTACTGTGGTAGGATCTCAACTATGGAAATATGCCTGCAGTTTTACTACGTGAGATTGAGTTCATTGGGTTTTTTATGAGCAACAGTTCTGAGCTGTGAGGCTTCCAAGTAAAAGCGAAGTGGTGTGAGAAGTGAGAACACCAACTCAATGAGTTGTGCCTGTTGAATATGAGTTGTTACTTTCTGTATTTGGATGAACAGTTACATCTGTTTGCATGAATCTGTTTGAGAAAGTAGTAATTGATCTTTGTCAGCTCAGAGCTGGTTTCTCAGATGGCTTACATGATCTGAGGCACTCCTGATTTATGCTAGCTGGTGTTCATACTTACTAAATGATATATACAACACCAAGTATTTCTGACACCTCTGTTCTCTTTTGTTTAGTATGGCAGGAGGACTGAGATACTCATTTTTAACTCTAAGAGGAAACAGCAAGCCTACACAACCTGGGGATGAAGAGAATGCACTTCGTGAGTCAAGTAGTTAGCCAAAATGCCTGCCTTGAAAGAGACTGAAGATACAAGTTTGTTTAGCATTGCTGAGAACTTAATAAGTATATGCTGGAACATATTTGGAACAAGGAAGAAGATCTACCTCAGTTGCCAGAGATGTGCACACAACTCATTGCTTCAGAAATACCTTGCACACCATGTGTTGTACATGTGAACAAGTTTAATTTTAGCTTTTTTTTTACATCACAAGCTAATTTATAGGAAGGAATGCCATGAGCAAATCTCAAATTGTAAATTTCTTCATTTACTGTACTTCGGTGCTATTAGTACTCAGAAATATCTGTGAGATCTGTCTCAGTGTCTGCCGGTACTCTTTGAGGCAAAACGCCCTGTAAAGATCATGAGGCTTGATTCACCATTGCCTTATGCCGTAAACAATCTTTGATATTGGTGAACAGGTGAAAGAAGCTAGTGATTCAGAATGATTTCATGTATGGATTTGCTCTTGTGTAAGTGATGTAGAACGTATGGGGCAAAGAGGAGATGTGCTCTCAGGTTGTTTCCTGTGTAAGTATTGACTAAAGAATTCAGGATATAGCCTAGTGTGTTCAGTATACATTGTGTAGACATTCTTTTTCTGTCCTTTCCTCATCCTCAATAACATCATGATGTTCTGCTGAGTTGGCACTGTTGTTACAAGTGAATCCTCATAACTTTGCTGCAGGATCAAGGAGAGTAAGAAATTGAGCGAGGATTTTTTAGTGTTTAAAAAGATTTTTGCATGTGTGAGCCAGTACCAAGCAGGTGATCAGGAGAGCTAACAAAAGCAAATATTTTTGTTTAGTGCTGGTCCAGGGGTTAAAAAAAAAGGCTCAGAATGTGGTAGTCTGAGTTATCATCTGGGACGTTAATGGCACTGCTCTGTATCTTTATTTCCTTCTCTGAAAATACAATTGATAATGCTTACCAGTGTCTCTGAGGATATAGCGTTGATTTTTGAAAACACAATAGAAGCATTGAAGCGTTGGAAGACAGCAGAGTAATTAATCTTGTTGAAGTTCTCAATTCCATGCAAGCATGAGCCAAAAGTTTTTTAGAATAATCAAATCAAAAGAAGATTTTGGAAGACCTTGACATGAAATCAGGAGTGGCTAATGACTTGTTTGATCCCTACTTGAATTAAAATACAGCTAAATCTGAAATTCATTACTTTGTGACTAACATGTGAATGACCAGATCTAAGAAACATGCGAGTAGTTCACGCCAGTGCTTTCAGGGAATGATTGGGCTGCCCACTGCCTGTGTGGACTTAAATGGCAAGGGACCAGCGGTTACAGATGCTAGAATTGGAATTTAAGGTCACAGTCAAAGTGGAAACAGAAGCTTGGGCTATCCAGTTTCACAGCTGGCTAAGAGATGTGACATTCATTTTCTACCTATTAAAGAGCTGGAGAGGGAAACGGTTACTGCAAGTTTTTGAGAGCTTCCATTTTTTTAAGAATTCCATTATACTTAAAAAGCCTTCAATATTTTTTAGTGTATTCTTTTATAGGACTTCTCTTTCTCCAGATTGTCTCTACCTCCAGAATCCTAATTATTGAACCTCAACTCTCTGCAGTGGGACAAGGCATTGGAGGATTTTTGTTAACCACAAAAAGATGGTGAGAGCCATTGCAATACTGGTGGACACACAGTTACACCTGCTAAATAAGGTGTAGTTTCCACAAAGGAAAGGCTACTGGATGCATTTAATTCATTAATATTTTACTGTACTTTTTATAAATAAACAGATACAGATCATGGTTTTAACAAGTTTTTAATTTTTTTGTGTGGGTGGACATGCAGAGATAGTGTTGATTCCAGTAAAATTCTGGTTGAAACTCTGGGAATATGAGCTCAACCAGGCTCAACTCTCATGTTAGAGTTCAGTCAATCAGGATAATGGCTCTTCATTCAGAACCTCAGTAACTATGTCTTTCAATTAACAAGGTAGTAATTTAGAATTTATTTCTCTTAGGGTACATCTGTAGGTAAACTTTTCATACAGATTTCATACTAGCTTAATGAAATATTAAACCACTTGTAAAACTAGATTACTTACTGTGTGAAACTTCATTTTCTTTCTTTTGGGAAAACAGTAAAAAAAGTTAGAAACAATGTCAGTCTTCAGAATACATATTTAAAAGAATTAGTAAGTGGGCTAGTTTTAAGAAAGCTACTACAGCCTGACCAATTAGGAGGACTCTGTGGATGGAGCTCTCTAAACAGAGGAGCAGCCTCATGCTCGCAGGCCCTTGTCCTCATGTGGGACTTCAACCATCCCAATATCTGTTGGAGGGACGGGACAGCCCGGCACAAGCAATCCAGGAGGTTCCTTGATTGTGTGGAAGACAACTTCCTCTTGCAAGTAATAGAGGAACCAACAAGGAGAGGTGCCATGCTTGACCTCGTGCTCACCAACAGGGAGGGGCTGGTTGGGAATGTGACGCTCCAGGGCAGCCTTGGCTGTAGCTACCATGAGATGCTCAAGTTTGAGATCCTCAGGACAGTGAGAAAGGCGTGCAGCAAGCTCACTGCCCTGGACTTCAAGAGAGCAGACTTTGGCCTCTTCAGGAACCTGCTTAGTAAGTTTCCATGGGATATAGTCCTAGAGGGCAGGGGGGCCCAAGACTGCTGCTTGAGATTCAAGGATCACCTGCTCCAGGCTCAGGAGTGTTGTGTCCCAGGACAACTGTACGGTTCTGGTGTCCTCAGAATAAGGACATGGAGCTGTTGGAGCAAGTCCAGGAGAGGCCACAGAGATGACCAGGGGGCTGGAGCACCTCCCGTATGAAGGCAAGCTGAGAAAGTTAGGGCTGTTCAGCCTGGCAAAGAGAAGGCTGCGTGGAGACCTCATAGCAGCCTTCCAGTATCTGAAGGGGGCCTACAAGGGTGCTGGAGAGGGACTCTTTGTCAGGGACTGTAGTGATAGGACAAGGGGTAATGGGTTTAAACTTCAGGTTAAAGCAAGTTCAGGTTAGACATACGAAAGAAGTTCTTTACTGCGAGGACAGTGAGGCACTGGAACAGGTTGCCCAAAGAAGTGGTAAATGCTCCATCCCTGGCGATGTTCAAGGCCAGGCTGGACAGAGCCTTGGGTGACATGGTCTGGTGTGAGGCACCCCTGCCCATGGCAGGGGGGGTGGGA
>NW_009926045.1:2079-20835 GCF_000696875.1 Nestor notabilis | reverse complement strand
TTATCTTAAGGTCCTTTCCAACCCAAACCATTCTATGATTCTATGAAATAATGGGTTGATGTCTGACAGTCACATTCCTTTACAGAAGTGTTTTTTGTTTACATGCTGCTATCTACAAAACTTGATATTCAGAAGTCAGTGGCATAGTGTAATTACAAGGGAACATACAAAGAAACTTAAAAACATTAATTGGACTGGAAAGAAATATTGTACTGTAAGTTGAGCTGTTCATACTCTTAATTTTATAGGAATTGCTTAGCAGTGGATTATCTCTAATGGAAGGAGATTAAGAGAGAAAAAGTATGGTGGTCACCCAAAGAAGCTTTCTGCCCATGCAATGTGTAAATTTCTTGCAGTGATACCTGTGAAAGTCAGAGATGCAATACCTCAAGAAAAAAATTAGACTGGTCTGGATGAACAATTCTTTACATTCACAAGAATTTTTTCTCTTGTGTCTTGGCCTGATTTATGAATATTTTCTCAAGTGTATTGGCCTGATTTATGAATATTAAGCCTATGAAGTACTGTAGGCATATCTCAGACTTGCTACCAGCCTCTGGAACAGAAAATGGCAAGGAATCATGGGCAGCAAAAGAGAAGACTGGCAGCTATGGAAGTCTGTGATTTGACTCCCATCATCAAACAGAAGTGATTTTCTCCTCCCATTTAAAGGAGGTATTCAGCATCATTTTGGATATGAAAAACACAGTGAAACTTGTTCAAAGTACTCCTTGAATAGCGAGTGATTCTGTGGGAAATTTGTGACTATTTTTTTTGAAGATGATAGTTCGTCAGTGCTCTTTTGATTTGAGTGGCCTTACTTACAGGGTAAAACAGGTGAAACTGAAAGAGATATAATGTGAGGAAAGTAGTTGTTGTTACGATGGTAATGATTTTTATATGTTCTTGTTACTGATAATTTAGTGTTACATTTCTTGTGGCTGAGGCATCATCTTTATTCTGTAATGCATCTGTATGTTACGGTTTTCTGGCTGAAGGTGTCAGTAACATGACGTGATGTTTATCACTGCTCTTCAGTTGGAGATTCCTGGATGTCAGAGGTTTATAGATGACTCATGTTAAATGTGGAAGAATATCATTAAAGTATATAAACAAATTTTATTTTACCTCATCCTAAGTGCACATGTAAGCAAGCATCAGTGTTTCTGTTGTCCAGTTTAAATTGATCTTTGAAAAATAGATAATGTTTAAAATTGCCACTACAAAGAAGGGTAAAGGTTGTTTCTGTGCCTTCCCTGAGAAATCCTGTATGTTAAAACCTTTTCAATCGCTGGAAGTCTGAATTTCATGGATTTCATCTCTGTCTTGCAGTGAGATACTGTTCTTGTCAGCATTTTTCCACCTTAAGATTTTGATACATGTTCTCAACTTTAATACTAGTTTAAACATGGTTTGTTCAGAAAAGCTGAAATTCCTATTCCATTGTTAATAGATTGCTGTACTTCTTTATGTCATAAATGCACAATTTGTAAAATGGGTGTAATGATATTAACCTCTTTTCAGAAGGATCTGTGAAAAGTTTTATAATACTGCTTTCTCTGTATAGAAGGAGTTAGGTAACTTGTGTAACCTTTTATAACTTTGTTTTTGAACTGGTAGATAAATCTACTCTTCTGGTTTCAGCGTGAACTTGCCCTATAAATGGCTAGGCTAGAGTTTAACTCTTTGCTGTAAAAAGTAGTGCTGATGTGTGTTATCCCCAAGGTTTGCAGTATTCCTACCCAAGGCTTTCTTTTAGATGCATCTTCAGTCTCTACTAAACAATGACAGTAAAAATATTTTTTTTCATGTTGTTCTTGGGTAGTTTCCAGAAAAGCATTGAAACCTTTTGTTTAAAATTGTTTAGTTTGGATTTTTTTTTCAGCAGTTTACAGATTTAGGTGTAGTGTAGAGATGTTATTCTAACCTAAACCCTGGACATTCTGTTGAAGAGCAAAATCACGTGATTAGATTAGACTTCTCACTTCTCTGCCAGTGTTTGGAGACTAGCAGCATACTGGAAAGAGGCATTTCCCAGGGAGAAAGCGACTGATTCATACTAGCTCACCATGGAAGCATTCCAGCATCAGCTACTCACTCTCATTGGGGGTCTGATCTGTTTCTGTGTTCTGGTAAAATGCATCAGATTTATGAAATACATTTTCCCACATATGTGGAGTGCTGTGCCTCAGACTTTCTTTCGGTCGATGGGAGAATGGGCAGGTAAAGGAAACTTCTTCACCATCTTTTTCTTGTAACTGAGTGATGGATTGTTAAATTACTAATCAAGAGTAGTTTTCCTTGCATTTCCTTACCCTATCCTTAAGGACGAACCACAGTTTCCACTAGGTGTGGTTTTCTTAATTTCTTTTTCTTTTCTCATAGTAACTTCAGGTTTATGAGACAGAGGTTTTGCATACTTGGTGAGAATAGAAATATAGTCAAACTGGCAACAGCTCACACACCTGGTGTGAATTCTTTCCCCATTCTTGTTTTTTTTTCTCTACTGCAAATGCTTTCATTTTAATAGCATTGTCTATATTCTCAGTTTCCTGATATGTGAAGCCACTAGTTTAAGTCTAGCATATGGTCTCCACTTTTCAAAGCATCTTTGTTTTTTTCCTGGGGATGTTGCTCCAGTGTTTTTTGTTGTTTTTTTTTTTCCAAATTGGTGAGCTATCCTTAATGGTATCGCTAACAAGCCAAATCTACTTTAGCCTAAAAACTTAAAAGGCTGCAGCTTGGCAGTACTTTTTAAAAGATATTATGCATTCTCATAAAAGAACAGAAATGTTTAATAAACTCCTTCTTTCTACTGATGATTGATGTTTTTCTAAAGCTTGTTAGATTATAAGTATGAAGCAAAAATGAACAGGTATTACAGTTTCTGAGTTCCTGGGCTACAGATGTCACTGATGGTGACATCTTGTTAAAAAGTGACCCGAACAGTACGTTTGTGCTTCATTCCTTTTCCCCACATTAAACAGGATTGAATGCATGCTTAATAAGCACATCTTACAGTAGACTGGTAAGAAATGAAATCCACCCCTGTACAGAAGACCTGCCTGAATACCAGCTGCTTCTGAAGCAATATGTAGGTCTCATTTTGATTTACGTGAGGCAATGACCTTCGTTATGTGTGAGGTAGGGAGCAGCACATGGGGCTTTCTGTGTAAAATCCTTTTTTCCGTTGAAGGTTGTGAGACTTGTTTCCTTTAGTGGACCTTTTATGCTCTGTGTTTTTTATAAACGTAAAGTCATCTGGGCCCAGTAAAATTCATAAGGGTTGGATGATTTGCTGGCACATGTGATCCTGAGAATTACGAAAGTTAAAGCTTGTTTCCCAACAGACACTTACTTTGCATCTGCCACAGAGCTAAAGATCCACTGCTGCTTCACGAAGGGATCTCTCTTCCCTGCGAAATGAGAGTAGTTGCTTTTCTATTGGCAATGGACCTAATAATTCAAAATAATTTTTTTCTCTGTGTCTCTTGCTATTTAAAAGTCCTTATCCACATTTTTTTATATCAGCTTATTTTCCATTTTGCTTTGAAAACTTCCAAGGTTTACCTTGGAATTGCTTTGGTGCTTTCCTACTTTATTTATTTCTTCTTTATTTCTAAGGCGATAAGGATTTTCTTTCCTCTTTGGCATTTGTTTGCATAAAATTTAAAGTTTAGTGTGCTTTACAAATGCCAAAGCTTGTTTACTTTCCTGGTAACACTAAATCCAGAAGTAAACTTGAGTAGGACAGCTCTGAAGGAAGAGCATTTTATAGATGTTGACAAGTTTGCTATGATGTTTTCTTACAAACGGATTTTTTTGTGTGAGAAATTGTTAAATTAGCTTTAGTCACCAGTAAGTCCTTATCTCCTACCATTCTGCCACCAGCACATAAATGAAAAGCTTGCAAAGCAGAACTTGTAAAAATATGTGTATCAAAGAAAATTCTACCCCCTTTTCAGCAGCTGACTTGTTGCTGAGGCAATTGTTGCAGTTGACTTGATGCTTGGTTTTGATCCCACTGAAAATTAAAGTAATAACAATATACTGCGTCGGGCACATTACTGTGGGGAGGGATTTGCTTTGAAGACAGAAAACACCAAATGAAGTAACAAAATGATGAAAAGATCACAAGCAAATAAATTTTTTGGAAAAGATTGATTCTGTTCTTCAGTACAGAATTTAGGACGCAAACTCAGATAATACAGAATTCAAAGAAGAACACGTTAAAGTGGAGCTCCAAATGTAATCTTTATTCTTCTTTTTACTTCCTCCAGTGGTCACAGGAGCAGGAGAAGGGCTTGGAAGAGCATATTCCTTTGAGGTAAGATAGATTACTTACCTTTAAATCTACTTCAACAAAATGGCAAATGCTACCCCTTCATCAGTCTCCGCAAGTTAGTAAAATCATTCTAGGATTCAAAGGCACTGTGGCAAACACTGTGACAAACATAGTGCTAATCCTTCAGCCCTGTATGCAGAATGGTATTTATCAAGTTTCAAAAGGAAACAGGTGCAGCATTTCAGACAAAATTGATTCATTGCACAATGGTCTCATCAGACCAAGGAAATTCAAAAGATCACACATTGACTTCCAGGATAGGAAGTCTCCTAAATTGTCCTTTTTTCCCACAGTTTTGCAACTAATATGTTTTCTGACTTCCAGTGGAGTGGTCCAGCTTTAACATACAAAATGTAGTTTTGTAGCCTTTACACTTGCAAACACATTTTGAAAGATATGCCTGAAACAAAAAAATAAGGAAGAAATCTCTTTAAATTAATATAAAATGCAGGTTTCAGAAATTATAAGGAAACCTAATGGTTTAGTTAAGAACTGGTAGCTATTTGAGGCTGCAGGAGGAGGGAGGCACTCTGCTGGTCCTGTGGCTGCTACTGTGCAGAGTCACTACAGCAGTCCTTTTCTGTTCACCCGTGTTCATTAGCACTGAAGGCAGGGTGACCTTGTACTGTCCTGCACCAGCCTTGGTATTAGTGATAGTGACTGGCTCCTTTTCTAGAAGCTAAACTTAAAGAGAAGGACTTGGGGATGTTGGTCAATGAGGTACTGAACATGAGCTGGCAGTGTGCACTTGCAGCCCAGAAAGCCAACCATATGCTGGGCTCCATCCAAATGAGTGTGACCAGCAGGTCCAAGGAGGTGATGCTGCCCCTCTACTCTGCTCTCATGAGACCCCATCTGCTGTACTGTGTGCAGTTCTGGGGCCCCCAACACAAGAGGGATGGGGACCTGCTTGAGCAAGTCCAGAGGAGGGCCATAAAGGTGATCAGAGGGGCTGGGACACCTCTCCTATGAAGACAGGCTGAGAGAGTTGGGCTTGTTCAGCCTGGAGAAGGCTCCGGGGAGACCTTAGAAGAGTACTCCAATACCTACAGGGGGCCAACAAAAAAGCTGGAGATAAACTTTTTACAAGGGCAAGTAGTGACAGGACAAGGCAGAATAGCTTTAAACTGACAGAGGGGACATATTAGGAAGGAATTCTTTCCCGTGAGGGTGCTGAGGCACTGGAACCAGTTGTCCAGAGAACTTGTGGCTGGCCCACCCCTGGAAGTGTTCACAGCCGCGGTGGACAGGATTTAGCCATCTAAGACCAGGCTGGATGGGGCTTTGAGCAATCTGCTCTAGTGGAAGGGGTCCCTCCCTGTGACAGGGCGGTTGGAACTGGATGAGCCTTAAGGTCCCTTCCAATCCAAATCATCTTATGATTCTGTAATAATCATTTAATCAAGAGTTTAGCTGTGATACCATCTGCTCATAAATTACAAAATATATCTCACAGGAAAGGAAAGTAATTTGGCTTTTGAATTGATTTACAGGATTAAGCTAGACTTTCAAAGTATGTGCATTGTTTCAGCACCTGCCTCATGATTTTCATTGCTGGGAATGGCAATACAATAACTCCTTTTGAAAGTGTATTGAATGTAGAAAGCACAAAGACAAATACCACGTATTATTGTTGAACATTTGGCATAGTTGTGATAAAGAACACAGGCTTTCCCATGGGAGAGAAGGGAAAATATTGTTGCCTTGCCTACTCACTGAGTTGCTGTAGTGATGGGCAAATGGGAAGGGCCTGATGAATACACAGGACATGGGGGAATGGGATGGGATTGAGACAGGGAAAGAAATAGCCAGAAATGTTCAAACATTTACTTAGCACCACGTGTGGTCATCTGTACATACAGCTTGCTGAACTCATTTTGTGTGTGAGCACCTGGTGATATTTTATCCATGTGAAGGCTCAGGAACCTGTGAATGTCTAGATCAAAGCCTCTGTGTTAAACCACAACATTGGTCTGCTTCTTTTGTGCTGTATGGGTTATGCAAGAGTAAATCCTATTTAAAATACCAGATGCACCATGCAAATGTCTGCTTTTACCATGAGAAAAACCAAAACAACTACTGTGTATAAAAAACCCACAACAAACCAAACAAAAAAAACCCCACTCACCCCCCACCCCCGCCAAAAAAAAAAAAAAAAAAAATCACAAAAAATCTTGGCTGGAACTGGTTAGATTTTCTGGAACATTTATTCATTATCTTTGGCTTTTGTGGGATGACTGAGAGCCATCTTTATCCATGCTAAGAGGTACCTTCCTCCCCAGGTGGTCCCTTTGGATGAAATTGGGCTCAGCTACTGCTCTGTGGGGCAGATCTCAAGGCCACATCACAAGAGCTCATAGCTTGGCACATCATCTTGCTGGCTGAGGTCAAAGCACACACTTTTGTGTGGCTTGTGGATAAATAAATCTGACCCTGCTGTTTTAGTATCTATGTGCCTTTGGAGTTCCTGGCTCAGCACTGCTGTCTTTCTGGTTTGATGTCGGGATATTAAATTCTCTGATGTTCTTCGGGCATTGGTTCCTCTGGTGGTATGGGCTGATGTGAAGGCAGGCCTTATTTGATGACCACAGCGTCTGGTCTTCTAGAGTTTGAGCTCTGACACAAAGTGATGAATTTTTTTCTGACATCCTGAGCTCAGGCATGGGCTGGTAACAATACACAAAAATGTAAGCGCTCTGCACTTATTGGTAGAATATGGTACAGGAGACTAAGGAGAGCAGCTCTTGTGTTTTAGAAGGCTAGTCTGATGTGGTTTTCTTTGCCATTTCATGTGGAAATCTGAGTAGGCAGTTCAATAGGCGAAAGCCAGCAGACTGAGGCCCAGGCAGAGATTATAATATTTACTGGTTCAATGCCCTCATATTCAAGGTTTATGACTAGATAAAGGTCTCTGCAAAGTCTATTAAGCTCAAGAGCTGGCTGGGGCTGTGTGAAGACCCCAGCAGCTGTGAGCTCTCAGAACACTGTTTTGTTGGTGCCAGGACACAAACTTTTTAGAGCAAATTATTGAGCCTTTAGTTTTCTGAGCCTCTATTGAGAGGCAAGAACACACAGAACTTGAGCTTATCCTCTTCTGCATGGATGTCCAGGTTTCAGTGAAGGCTCTGCCTGTATTTCTAGCACATCAGAGCGCTTTCGAAGGGCTGGCTTTTTTGAGCATAACTACCCTGTCTGTTTCACTGACTGCTCTGATGTCAGAGCACTGGGATTTTGGATCTAGTTTGCTATATTTATTTCAAAAGCTAGGTTTCTGTTAGATTTGGCCAGTTAGTTCTTGGGCTGATAGAGTTTAGACTCACCAGACTTATAACAAAGAACAAAAACAAGGAACAAAACCTAGTATGCTGCTAGACTGTCACATCTCTGCTCAATTGTTAGCATTTCAGGTATAGGTGCAGTCTTGTTTCTTCTGTTTTTCTGATGTAATAACTAGAGATGCGCTTTGCCATCTCTTACTGACTTAGCACTTCAAACATATGGGATTTGTGGATGAGGCCATCCTGTCCTCTGGGATTTATGGTTTAGGCGCTCCACACTTCTCATCTGATGCCAGGGCATAAGCAGGACGTTGGTGGCTTAAGGTCACCATTTTTGTTATTGTTAATAGTTCATAACTCTCTTACAACTCAGACCAATGAGTTTAATCAATGTTTTAGCAGACCACCTTGAGGCTGGCACTGCACACATTTGTTAATACAACAGTTTCTCAAATCTTAAACCTTTGTTTCATTTCCCGAAATTCAGCATAGTATTATCAGCAGTATAATACAACCTAAATACGATGTGAGTTCTTCCACTCCAGTTGCAAACATATGCTAATTTCTCCACTCGGTCTTGGATTTATCCTGGAAATACTGCTCTTTTACTTGTGTTGCACAGGTGCATAGCTAGCAGAAAGACTGCAGAATTCTTCTGCCGTCTTGTCTGAGTCCTGGTTTGCTGGACCAAAAGAGATGGAAAGACTTGAATCACAGAAAGCCTACAGGTCTGAACCTCACTCAAGGAAAGAAAAGGGCTGAAGCACTGAGGACATGTCAGCTTACTCCTGTAGAAGAATCTCTTTTGTAATGCATAGAAATTTATGGTAGACAGCTACACATCCCATAAAGCATTATTAAGAATTTTAAAGTATTACATCTAATTATTCGTGTAGAATATAACCAATTTACCAGAGTAACTGTAGTAATTACATGCATGGTTTGAATCTAAAATGTGTGTCTTGCCTTTCATAAAGCTTTATTGTTTAAAAATTTGCCTCAGACTGAGCTTCAAAAACATGCTAGAAAATGCAGAGTGACTTTATACTAGATTAATGTAGGTTTAAACTTTTTAACCATAAGTTTGCAAGATTCCAGAGTGCAGATCCTGCTTGATCTTTCTTCATCATTAGCCCCGTTTCTAAATGCTAAGTTGTCATGATTTGTTATGGCTGGAGTCAGCAATAATGATTTTTTTAAACGATTTTTTTGGCAGACTGAGGTGCAGGAGCACTTAAGTCCTTTGCCACTGGGAGTCAGGGTTTCCTAACACAAGCAGGTTCACGTTACACAGTGCTGGAAGATAGTGCTTTCTCCTAAGTGTGATGGGCAATACCATCCTCTAACATCAAAGCCTTTGGATGTTCAGAAAATGTTTTGTGCTACAGACATCTACACTAAAAGTTACCTTTATTTGAAATGCAGTAGAGTTAAACGTAATTTAACTTTTCCTGTGAATGGCCAGGAAATTCTTTCACAGAGTTCTTTTTGTTTGCTTGAGGGTGCATTTGAATCTCATAGTAGTTATAATGTCCTACAAAACCTATTTCTGACAAGGGTCAGAAATATGTGGGCAAGGAAGCAAAAAGGAATAGTCAGGTGTAGCTTCTTCTGCCTCAAGAAATGGCTGCCACAGTATTATACTTCTGATTAGTCTGGTGTACAGCAGCAAGGGAGACTCCTCTCACCTGACAATTCACAATTTGCCACAAACATGCTCTTTTAGCTGAAGTACAATGCAATCTTAGCAACGGGAATATTTTTTTACTTAGGTTTTAGGAAGTATTTTTCTACCAAATGAAATACAGAGACATAGCTGAGATTATACTGTTAAGCCCAGTGAAGCAGAACTTTGTTTTTATTTTATATATGACATTGGGTGGTATTTGCTTTGGGGCCTGAAGACACAGAAATTAAAATAATCCCCATCCTAACACTCCCAAGTGGAGGAAAGGAACCAGTGACTGTGGAAACAGAGACTATGCCTCCAATTGGAAATGGCTTGAGTCAAGCTTGTTGTGGACAAAGGGAAATCTGCTGCCTGTATGTAGGCAATTAGACTTCTTTTCCTGGGAACTTCAAATGGAGCTCTTAAAAAAGCTTTTGAAACTCCTGAGTGTCTCTAAGTCTGTGCAGGTCTCTTTGGAGCACCAGTCAATTATGTTAGAGGGTCTCCAAAAGCACAGAATTTTGAACATGGTCTTTGTGCTAGAAACACAAATGGTTGTGGCTGATGCATTTAATAGGCAGTCTTCCCCTTGTACTCTCAGTGTAGTGAATTTTTGAACAAAGGTCCTTATTCCTTAACATTCTCTGCACTGTTTCAGAAGAGCCAAACGGGACAAACTTTTTCCTTCAAATAGGTTTAAGCAGAGAGCATTGCAGGGCATCAGCTGTGGAAACGAATGGGTCTTCAGTGTGTGGCCTTCATCAGTTAGTTTCTTCTTCTAAGAAAACCTTGTACTTTCAGATGACATTGGCTTTATCTTAATGCTGGCTAATCTAGATCTTTCTCCTTGCTTTCATGGGCATATTTTTTTTTTTAGTTTCAGCTTTATCTTTTCTTTCTTTATGCACACTACTCCATTTAGCTTCCATTTGTTAATAACCCTGTTTCAAAACCTGGGGCCAAGTTTGTCCTTCAGGTTTTACCTCAAACTTTTTAACTGATGGGAATGGGAGGCCTTGGGAGAACAGGAGAAAAACATTCTTTATTTGTTCTGCATTTGTTCTACACATGGTAATACCAAGCTGACTATAAACAGACTGCTATATTAAATAGAATGCACAGCTAAAAACTTCAACTGTTGCCAACATCTTTGTGGATGTACATTTGTGTGACTGTATTTTGAGTTTTTAAACACAAAATACATGTTTCTTCTTTTTTTTTTCTTAGGTTTTTTTGTTGGTTTTGTTGTTGTTGTTGTTGTTGTTTTGTGTGTGTGTGTGTGTGTGTGTGTGTGCTTGGTTGGGGTTTTTTTCATTTGATTCGGTTTGGCGTGGTTTTTTTGGGTGGTTTTTCTTTGTTGTTGGTTTTATTTTTTAGTTTGCATCTAAGGAAAAAAACAGTTAAAATGCATCATATTTGATTTCTATTAAAAAAAAAAAAAAAGAATAATGCCTAAATTCTTACATATATTGAATTAAGCCTGCAATATATATGTAAAAAAATAGGGTGATGGAAGGTGATGTTGTAAAATGACTATGAAGTCATCAACGTATTTGGACTCTGAAATCCAAGTAGAAATAAAAATGTCTTTGTGGGAAATGTCACATTGCTTTAACACCCTGCAGACTTTCATTCATTTCAAATTGGCTCAGATTTTTTATTTTTGTTTATATTATTGGGGTTTGATTGCTGTCTAGCATGTATTTCTTGTAAGGGTCCAAGATTACTCTATGAAGGAGATGTTTTAGAAGACTGTTAGAAGACTGTTTACTGTTTGGCCTGGTTTTAATATCCATTTTTTTACCCATTAGACAGATGACAGGTAAATGAAAGCAATTAAAAAATGTCTGTGATTGCTTATATTGCAAAACTGGAAAAAATTGCATGATTCTTATCACCTTACTGTTTCTTAGCAGCTCCTATATTCCTCTCTTGTAGCTGGCAAAACGTGGATTAAATGTAGTTATGATAAGCAGAACTCTTGAAAAACTGCAGAGAGTGGCCTCTGAAGTTGGTAAGTATTTGTCTCATCTTATCTTCCTGTTTAGCAGGGTGGATTTAAAGGGAGCTGGAGGTCTCTTCCCTTGGTACAGTACCTAGTACAGTAGGGACCCAGGTATTGCTCCAGTACTACACATAATTCTGGTATTACTATGTTGCTTGAACACTTCTGATCATGGATAGCCTTAAAAATGTATGCTATCCTTCAAACAGTGAGATGGGTTTGATAAAAAAAGTGAATGCGGATTCTTTACTGGCTTCATCTGCCCTTAAAATCCGTGGGGCAAAGGAGGTGTAATACTAGAGTAATTGGAGGCGTCTATGAAATAGTTTACACTTGGGAAAATAAGATTACCTTTAGGCTAATTCTTAGACATAGCAAAGGAGGAATAAAATTGAAATAAAGTTTTCTGTCTGATTTTGGTTTGTTTGTTCATTCATTTTTTTAAGGTTTTCAAGTTATGTTTGGCTTTTGATAAAGCAGTTAAATAGTATGTCTTTAGAATTAATGTTCCATTTCTTTTCTTTGAAGGAAATTAGCCATTTACCCTGGGTAATGGCTTGTTAAAATACATTAAAATTCACGGTTAGGTTTTATTTAGAAGTCAAATGAGTTTGTATCCTCCACTGACTTTAAAGATTACTGTAATCAGGTTTATTCTTCCCACTGTCTCTTTTTCTATACGTGGTTTCTACCCACCAGATTCTCCAGTTCACAGGTTCTTGTGTGAAGCATGTGCCACTCTAAGACTACACCTCTGTCAGAAGGAGTTGCCTTTAAACAGTCTTAGCAGCTGACACCAACAGAGTATCAGGTCCAGTGAAAGCAGGGCATTTCTCAGGGACATGGCAGACTGGAAGTGGGTGAAAAAGACTGTAAAGTCGGAACCTGCAGCTACCAAAATCAAGGACTGGACCCTGAAATTTTCCATCCAATTTTCCTCTCTCTCTTCCCCCCCACCCCAGGATAAACTTCTTTCCCCTTGGGAAGCAAGGGGTCTCAGAGGAGGAAAGTATCAACTTCCTATTAGCAGTGATATCTGTGAGACCAATGTGACTATGGCCTACACTAGTCCCTTTTGTGTAAATAGCCGTAAAAAATAATTTCTGTGAGAATTAGGTCAGCTCTGGTGTCATTGTTGCATTTCTTTGCAGCTACGAATGTTAAAGAATTACAATACTAAAACCCTGAAGAAATAAAAGCTAAAGAGTTTTTATAGTTTCTTTGCATTGTAAATTATAACCAAAGCTAAGAATGGAAACAATAAAATTACTGACACTAGCGTGGCTAAGTAAAGAAAAAACATGGTGAAGGGCTGGAAAGATGACATACTGTAAATTCCTCTGGACTATGACTTATTTTAAGGCCACCCATTGGCTACCTTCCTAATTAAGGCTATACTCTGCTGAACTGTGTAGCAGTGTGTAATGAAGGACTTGCCATGTCCTGAAAGGTACTACTGAGATAGCCAGCCCTGCAAACACTCCTATGCCTGTGCAGAAGTGACCCATGACTTCTTCCATGTCAGGAAGCTTCACTGACTGCAGCAGTGTTATCCATGTAATCCAGGGTATGGGGATGTGGATGGTATGACCCCAGGGGCTCAACCTACATTGATTAGGCTGCACTATGTTCAACAGGGTTGTGGGCATAAAGATTTTTAGCCAGAGCTTGCTGAAATTGGTGGCAAACCCCAGTGAGACCTTTCCATTGTTTTCAGTGGGTTTTGGCTGAAGCCCAGAGTGACTTCTATTTATTATTTATTGTGTCAGGTTGGCAACGAATACATAACAACAAGTTTGGAAAGAGAGGAATATAGAGTGATGAAAATCATAGATTATCTGTCCTGGAGGCCACTAAAATCAGCAGGGAGCTCTGGATGTGGTCTTATGCAAAAGCTTTGGAAATGTTCCACTGATTCCAACTTTCAGGCTCAACTTTACTGTAATTAAGCTGAGCAGTCATTGTGAAGGAAGAAAAATTAAACTTCCTGTGATGTTATATGAGTAAATAAACAACAGAAACCAAAGATGCAGCAGGAACTTATCCAGAATGATTATACTGTTTTCACAATTTTCTAACTCTCACTGACTTTCTAAACTGCCATAACAAACAGCATCTCCCTGCAAGCAGCTATCACTACCCTGAACTAGGAGATCAGGGCACAGAAAGTTTTTCGTAGGCTATGTGAATTCGTTGCAAGGCTAGACACGTTACTCTTGTTTCCTTTTTCTTAACAGCTAGACCATGTATCTTTCTGCAATCAGTTGGACATTATAATTAAGACTTGCCTTCCTTTTCAAACTGATAACATTATTTGCCTAATTACACTGTCACATTCCTTTTGAGTGCTGAATATTATAAATTAAAAGACCCTAAACTCTGTGTAATTTCAGAGATCTCAGTGTTTGGCTTTCCAAGTCCTGTGGGCCACAGATTGTCTGAGAACAGCTCTCAGAGCTGGAGCAGGCAGAAATCTGCAGTAAGAAAAGCATTTCTTTAAAGAAGCACTGGAACTGAAAACCGAATTTCAATCCACTCAGACTGGAAAGCTCTTTTAGAATGAGATAAAAGATAGGAAAGGAAGTCTTGTGGAAGGCATACAGAGAGAACCATTACACCAGGTGTACTGCTCATTTAACCCATTTAGCACTGTCGTTGTGACTCAAACCATAATACCAAGAGGTTAGAAATGATGGACTGTATTAACTGCATTCTTTTTTTATTTCTCCTGTACAGGCAGAGCTAGGTCCTGATTGAAAAGTCACACTTTAGGATCAATATATGACCACAATCTATACTGCTTTGCTGTTAATGCCAAACAAATAAAAAAACCCACTTCTGTAAAACATAAAAATTGCTCACAACAAGGTTTTTTGGTTTTGAGGTTGTTAATGAATTTGGGTTTGGTGATGCAAGAAGTATTTTATCCACCTCTCCCTCCTGAAATTATTCCTGTTAATATTGAATATATCAGTGAATAAAAAAATCACCCCACACAGTCAAGAATCAAACGTGCCTTCTCCCACTAAGACCTGTAGGTGCTAACTCGTTTAGCTGCCCCCTCTTATAGGTTGTTCCCAGTCTGCTGTAGTGTGTATTCTCTGTCTTCTCTTGTCCTTCCTGCTACAAGAACTAAGCAGGTAACAAGCTGAAATCACTGATTAGCATAAAACAACTCACTTGGCACATCTTTCCTTCATCCTCAAGGGCTATTGAAATGCCTGTTGTGTCTTGCTGATCTCTTGAGGTAAAGTGCTATTGCTCAAGACTGTTTTCCCAATCTGCACTACTCCATAACAGAGCACTTGAGGGTCTTGACCATTTTTCTGAGTGCTCTGGTAACTAGTAACAACTTTTTTGTTTGTTCATGTGGGTTTTTTTGTGTTGTGGGGTTTTTGTGTGTGTGTGTGTTTTTTGTTGTTGGTTTTTTTGGTTTGGTTTTTTTGTTTTGTTTTGGTTTTGTTTGGTGGGAGGATGGGAATATATTTGCCTTTGTTGGGTTGGTTTTGTTTAGTTGGTTGGTTTTGTTAATTTCATTTTGTTTTTCATCGAGTTTGTCTTCAGTGGTACTTTCTATCACCATTTACAGTTCTGCTTTTACCCTCATTCTTTTTGTTTCTTTTCTACTTTCCTGAGGAGACATGTTTGTCCAAAAAGCTTTCAAAATTCAGCTAGAATTTGTGCTTTATAATTTAACAAATTTTTTTTATTTCTGCCCAGTCTTACTGTTTTTTGGTTTTGATTGGTTTGCGTTTTTTTTTCCTCCTGTAACTTCTCTCTGTTGTTAAATGAACTTCTAATTTTGCTCTTTTCTCTGCAAATTTCCACTAAATACGAATGCCACCTTAACTTAAGTGCTTCTCAGTTCATGACCTATGGCTAGCAGGGAAAGGGAGATGACCCTTACCCTCTACTCTGTCCTGGTGAGGCCACATCTGGAGTACTGTGTCCAGTTCTGGGCTCCTCAGTACAGGAAAAACATGGAATTACTGAAGAGATCCCAGCAGAAGGTTACAAAGATGATTAGGGGTCTGGAGCATCTCTCTTATGAGGAAAAGCTGAGGGAGCTGGGCCTGTTTAGCCTGGAGAAGAGAAGGCTTGAGGAGGAATCTGATCAATGCATACAAGTATCTTAAGGGAGGATGTCGAGAGGGTGATGCCACTCTTTTTAGTGGTGCTCAGTGACAGGAGAAGGGGCAAGGGGCAAAAAATGAAATACAGGAAACTCCATCTGAACATGTGGGAAAACTACTTTACTTTGAGAGTGACAGCACTGGAACAGGCTGCCCAGAGTGGTTGTGGAGTCTCCTTCTCTGGAGACATTAAAAACCCACCTGGATGCAATCCCATGCAACCTGCTTTAGCAGGAGGTTTGGACTAGATGATCTCCAGATATCCCTTCCAACCCCAGCTATTCTGTGATATTCAAATTTTGCTATAGTACTTCAAAACGGTCTCCTTTTTCTAAAAAATCAGTTCTTATGTCACTTGGCCATTTGTTTTGCAGCCTCAGGTTTTCAGGAGATCTTCATAACTGTCTAAATAGAAAGGGAGAGTTTCTGGCACACTGCATGTTCTAACCAACTTCATGTTTCCTCCTGATTTATTCTCTTCTTGATAAATTTCAAAAGGCAGTATACCATCCTATCTGACAAGTGGGATTCTGAAGTGGTCTGAGGTCAGAAGGCATTAGATGTATCCTTCTCAATGATACATTTTATGACAAATTGGATTAAACAGCTCATCTCAAGTTTTTAATTTTACTAAAATTAGTTTTCTCTTCATTTTTAACACAGGCAATAACCTGTCCTGATGTTTGAAAACCTAGGTTTTTTGTTTCTGGCATGCTTGAGACTTTTCAAAAGAGTTAGAATGGCTTGTATATTCAAAGACTGCCATAAATCTTTGTCACAGAGAAGGATAGACATAAGAAACATTGGAAATTATTTTTTGGCTCTCTCCTTTACAGAACTGTTACCATTTTCAGAAGGGCTATCCCTGGATAATTCATTTATCAGCATGTTAGTTTTATTGGTTTTTAATATATTGTCTTATTCTTAAATGAGGCAGAGGAAAGCCATCTGGAGTACTTGTTTGTTGGCTGACAGCGCTGGTTGCAGCAGTATAGTTCTGTACAGACAAGGGGACACAGACAAAGTCCAAATGTTTTGTTTGATCCTCATTTTTATGTTGCTCTAGTTTTGGCTGCCCTTCTGACTGCTCACAAGAAAGATGGCCACAACATCACTACACTTTTTAAGACCATCTCATTTTGTTTACAGAGCTCCTCAACCACAAGGTCACTGTAGATGTCTGCTCCAGCTGTTGATGTTCTTTCCCACTCAGTGCATTTACGCTCACAATGCCTTTTTCTTTATAGTTGTACCATTCCCTAGCCTGGGACCACAAGAGGGTCCTTTGACTCTAGAGTTGCTTTTATAGGTTGAAGGTTCAAAGGGTGTTTTGTCCCTTTCATACACACAATCACAGGTTGGAAAGAAGGCAAGAAAAAGGGCAGTGTGTATTTCAGATCTGGAGTTGGAGCTCCTGCTGCTTCCTCAGAGTGCTGGCATTACTTGAGTAGCATAAGGTGGTTGAGACTTGCAGCATATCAAGGAGCAAGGAAGAACAACTGGGAGGGAACAGCTTTCTCTCATCCTCCAACAGAGGCTGTGTTTTGTTGCAAACTGACCTGCTGGACCTGAAGCCAGCTTTCCACCACCTTGCTCTCTGGTGGGAGCTGGTGCAAGGCCTCTTCCTAAATTCTCAATGCTCACCAAGGGGTAAGGCAAGATTACTGTGTAGAAATTAGGAAGTGTGATTCCTATTCAAGGCAGCACTGTCTGTTGCCTGTATGATAAAATCAGTCTCCAAACAAGCGGAGACAGTTTCCCAAATGAGATCCATGCACCTGAATTCCTGCCATTGCAGCAAATCTGCAATCCAATCATCTATTGACATTTCCAAGCTTCACCTGTCACTTTTTAAGCAGACTTCATCTGGATTTCAGGTTGTCCATAAAACTTGAAAGCAGGTTTAGTAGCAAGAATTTACAATGTGAACATCTAGTTAGAAGAGACCTTACTGGGCCCCTTTAAAGGAGAACCTTGCCTTTAAAAATGAGTAAAGAGGAGCCTCTACCTCTTTTCCTCATGAAACTTCATTGAAATGATGAACAGCAATAAACCAACTGCTGAGAAAAATGGTAAAGTACAGCTGGGCTCCACTCCTGCATAGCAGTGACACTGGAAAAATCACACACGTTTCCCTTTCCCTTCTGTGTAAATTGACCTTGTAAAATTCAAGCTATACCCTCCCTAAAATGCCTTTTAGTCCTGCAAAATCCTGGGGAAGGTTCAGTCTAGGAGAGTGAAAATGTCAAAACAAGAGAGGAATTGTTTGAAAATAACTCAGAAAAAACCATATCACATTCAGCCCTGTTTCCTCCTTATCCTAAGTAAAAAGACAAGCTCTACTTGTTAATATGTTTGTCTTCTACATGGAAACAATTCTAAACCATATGTAAGCAAAACTGTGCTTATATAGAGGATCTGGTGCCCACATTCACTTGCCTAACATGTGCTGACAGTGTTCATTTATAAATATTATGATAACCAGAGGAAGAAGTCCTGTGTTGTTTATTTCTGGGATTTTTTTCCTTACTGAAGGACCAAATGGTGTTTAGATTTTGTGAGGGAACTTTCACAGATTTCAGGACATAAATTCATCCTATATTTACCAGGCCATTTACCTGAAAACAACTGGGTACAGTGAGAGTGCTTGTGTTGTGATATTTCTGGAAGAAAGAAAGTTGAAACAATTACATACTGTACAGCAGACATTACTAAATGGGACATCTGATTGTTTCTCTTTTTACTTAATTACAGCTCTCCCTCTCTCTGAGTAGATACAACAGGGTTTTCTATTTTTTTTTCTTTCCTTAATTACAGAGCAAACCACAGGTCAAAAGGTGAAGGTTATAGAAGCTGATTTCACTAAAAATTCAGTATACAAGAACATTGAGAAAAATCTTCAAGGCTTGGATATTGGTGTTCTGGGTGAGTCATTAAGATCTGTTAATTGAAGATTGCTTTATGGCTGCAGTGTATTAAACAGAGAATTGTATAAATGATGTGTCATAAGAACTTGTTAGCCAACATTTAAAACCAAGCATACAGCTGCCTAATGCATTTGAGCATTACTTGTCATGAACAAGTTTTAAAAGTGAGTTAGGATTCTCCAAAATCTTCCTGTTTCTCTTTGCGGTGGCTTCTCCACTGTGAAACCTCTTCTGCTGCTTTACAAACAGCATTCAGCTTGTGGGGTGACTTCTTCCCTATTTTGGCCTCAAATTAATTTTCACTCTTGCTTGTTTTACAGGTATGTACAATTCTCATACTCAATCTGAAATGAGCTTGTGGCTAGCACTAATTCGTACAATCCAGGCAGCAACAATTAA
>NW_009926045.1:0-2048 GCF_000696875.1 Nestor notabilis | reverse complement strand
GGGTGGGGGGGGGGGGCACATTTTTTGGTTTTGGTTTTGCTTTTTGCGAAGAAAATAATCCTTTTAACAATGAAATAAATGAAACAACAAAACCAACAAACAAACAGACCCCCAAACTGTAGCAACAGACTGGTTTTCCATTCCCTGAAGTCAGGACTGATTAGCATTGATGACTTCAGTGAGAACAAGACTCAATGTTAAACAGCATTTCTATTCACATACAGCTCAAAAGCTTCTGGGTCTTGAGGAGAAGCCAATTGTTTAACTAGCTGAACTATGCATTTTTTCTAGATTTGGTTCTTATCATTATATTTTCTTTGATTAGTTAACAATGTTGGAATGCTTCATAATCCTCTTCCGTGCCGTTTCCTTAATGGATCAGACATAGATGAGGTAGGATTACTCTGTGGGTTTCTACTTTCCATATAACAATGAGGAATTCTAATTCCATTTAACAAGGGACGGATTCTGCCCCTGCTACAATTGGTGTGTATTTAACAGTTCAGTTAAGTGGGAAAAGAACCGGGCCTGAAGGGGCATATTTTGATTTGGTTTTAATGCTTGGAAGAGCTTACAAGAGACAAACAAGGGTCGATTTCAGCTAAACTGCAGCAAACACCCTGTGACAGGAGGAACAGCGTGCAGCTGGATGGGTTGTAGGGGAGATCAGCAGCCCCTCTGGCTCAGTGCTCACTTGTAATGGGGTCCAGCCTCGTCAGCCACAGCTGAAGTATTGGGTTATTGTTAGCATTATGAAAGATTACTTTCTTTGGAGCACCATCACTTAAGTATGTGAAAAAAATGAAAAACCAAACTAAAAGTTTACTTTTGGGAGGAGTTAATTAATTTACACATGTAGAATAGTTTGACAGGATTTAGTGTGCAATCGCATTTTTCATTTGCTTATTCTTATTTACCTCTATAGTATTAGCCATGAAGAATAAAACCCCAGAATTTCTAAATGTATTTCTTGCTGGCACCTGTTTTGGGATCCAGTCAGTCTATATATTATAATCTATTACAAATCAGAGATCCCCAAGCAGGCTTCTTCACTCAGAGCTGCAGCCATATGATGACATCTCTGCTACGACTTGTGTTTGATGTTGGTCTTGGGAGGATAACTCTACATGCGAGTGCTTTTGCTGCACAGTGTGCCTCTGTCACTGAGAGCCACTAAGTTTCTGCCGGCACCTCTGATTTGTTGCCTGTGTGCATCCATCTTGGTTTGCTACTGCCATCACTTCCCAGACTTCCAAGTTTCTCCACGTGCAACAGTGCGGCTGGGCAAAATGGAGGGCATGGCACCAAAGGGATGAAAAGCAGAATTGAACACCATGTTTAAAATAAAATCAATCAGGATTTACCTGCCTTTGACTATCCCAAATCAGAGGCACAGCCAGTGACAATCCGGGGCAAGCTCTGCATCTCTAAAAGCAACTGCCTTGCTAGAAGGCTTTTCAGTTGGAGTTTTTAGCTTTCTTACCTGGGTAAGCTACAAACTCTGTGAAGTTAATTGTGAACTGTTTTCTTGTTTCCTGCAGAGCCTTGTCAACTGCAACATTATTTCTGTTACAAAGGTACGCGGAGCACGCGCACGTATGTTACATCTGCAATGCGTTTTATTGGGAAAAGAATTAGTACCACACGAGAGTGACCAACCAGCTTCCCTGTGTATTTTCATTTAATTCATCAGCAGACAGTATTTTTAGGACTATTTTAAGGGTCGTATCTGCTTCTAGTGCCTATGAAGTATTCTGCTGAGAGCTGACTGGAAACATTTTATCACAGTTCTTGGTTGAAACATATTGTTACACTGCAGCTGCAACATGTTGCAAAAACATGTTTACTTTGGTAAACTCTTAGTTTCAGAATCAAAATCTTCAAGATAAGAAGATCTGTAGTTTGGCTTCTTTTGTACTGTACTCTCGGTTTTGTTTTTTTGGTTTTTGGTGGGTTTTTTTCTGGGGGTGTTTTTTGGTCACAATTCTGCAAAACTTTTTTTTAAAATAAATTTTTATAATAACATTTTAATTAATTTAATTAATATT
>NW_009926044.1:41854-71328 GCF_000696875.1 Nestor notabilis | reverse complement strand
ACTGAGAAAGTCCTTGGTCAGAGTAAACATTACTTAGCAACAACTAAAAACATCGGTGTTATCAGCGTTGTTCCCAGACTGAAAGTCAAAAACACAGCACTGCACCAGCTACTAAGAAGGAGAAAAAATGACTGCTGTAGCTGAACCCAGGACAATTGGACATCTGGGTTGGTTTTCCTGCTGCTTTCTCCAGCTGTACCTCATTACCGATTTCTCTGCAGCTTTTCATGATGGAATATTTTTTGTTTTTTTTTGTTTTTTTTTTTTTTTTTTGTTTTTTTTTGTTCTGTGTTTTGGTTTTGGCATAGAAATGGGAAAGGCTGGAGCTTCCTGATCATATAAACAATAAATCCCACTAAACTAACCGGGACAGATTCTGCCTGCCTTCCCTGAATACCATCTCTGAATTAAAGCTAATGATTTTTAGCTTATTTGTCAATTATGTTATAATCTACACTTGAGTTTAGTGTCTCTAGTCAGTCACAGAGAGTACAACATGGCTTGACTTGTAGGTGGATTAAGTTGTACCAACTTCACATTAACAATGTTGAAGAATAAAAATGCGTGCCTTAAAACATCTGGAACTGAACTTTGTGAAGTGGAGGATTGATTTGTTTAGGGTTGCACTTCTGTTTGCACTAGAATTAAAATTGTACCTTTCTAATAACTTTAATATGAAGAATATGGCTGTTTATAGGTTAAGCCTCTTTTAATGTGCAGACTAACTCTTTGTTTCTTTTTCCTCCAGCTGGTAAGCCTGCTACTGATTGGAATTGCGGCATGGGGAATCGGCTTTGGCCTCATCTCTAGTTTCAGAGTTGTTGGAGTGGCAATTGCAGTAGGAATCTTCCTCTTCTTTATTGCCTTAGTGGGATTGATTGGTGCCGTAAAACATCATCAAGTATTGCTGTTCTTTGTATCCTTCTCATGGACTGCAGCTTGGTTCAAGCAATATTAACAACCTGCTCTGCCAGCTGAGACTGATATGGAAGGTGCTTCCAAAACAGAACAGAAATTCACAATATTATTTTGGTCAAGTGCAGTCAAAATTTAACTTCCTTCCCATTTAACCTTTTCCAGCTTCCTTCTTTTCTCCCTTGTTTGTGCTCAGAAGACAGAAGTACTCATATCTCCTCTTTTGAAAAATGAAAATATTGCAGTTTTTGGAGAGCTTTTTATGGTGCTTCACTGCGTGACAGGTACTTTGTATTGTGTGCTCAACCCTGCACCAAACTAGAGTATATGCATTATTAATGTTTAACGGTAGAGAAAGGTGATATTTCCAGATAGTGAGCTGGTTGTAGCTGGCAGGGGAACATGTTGTTGATACAGGCTGTAAAGAAGCACTTTCTTTTCATACCTAGGCTTTAATTGCAAATGCAGACTAGAAATGAGCACAGGCCTTCTCAGTGTGCTTTGCTGCCCCTTCATGCATACTGACACTGTGTAAACAGTCTGTTGTGCTGCCTTGCATAACAAGATTGATCTGTTTGGATGAGAAAAGACATTAATCAGATAATTCTTATATTTCTGGTTGTGGTCTATGAATAAATAGTGACTTCCACTTTACAAACAGTTTAATTGTGTGAGATAAATATCTACTTCTGAACACAGCAGCCAAATTGTGAAGACAGCGCCTGACTTTCAGAGCGTGATCTTTAGTATCAAAGTTTGTTCTTTGTTTTGTACTAGTTTTAGATGCATTAGTCCAAAAGTGTGTGAAGCTGTGTTCCAAAAGCAACTCACTTTTTTTTATCTAGGCTGAAGTTATCTTTTATAATTAATTACAAGACTATGTTTTTGAAGAAACCCTCCCCCCATATTCTGAATATGTAATACCTAGAAGAGTATTTTCTTTACTACTGTAAGTATCTTGAAATGACAACATGAGTACCTAAAGCTGGAGAAACTGGCTGTAGATTTAATTTTTTTTTTTTTTCTCTCAAAGCTCCTTTTATTAACCTCTCTGCTCATGTTATCTTGCTAGGAACAAGAATCCTAACCCAGAAATACCAGCTACGTATAGTTGTAGCCAAAAGAGAGAATATATGGTGACCGAGTTCTGGGATCATACTTGGGTAATCTTTTCCACATCCAGACAGAATTTATCTTTTGTTTCAAAGGATTTATTCCTTATATCATTGGATAATAATACCATTAGGCCTGTGGATTATAAAAGCAAAGTTAATCAGAGAGTATATCCTTAACTACTGTTTCCAGTACATGATTATTCTTTTGCTAGTCTTTATTGTCCAGTTTTCTGTCTCCTGTGCCTGTTTGGCGCTAAACAAGGAACAGCAGGTAAGAAAAGTTTACTGACTTCTCAGTTATCTATAGCGTAATACTATAAATATGTATGTGTGCACATGCACATTATATAGTCTTCCACAAAATGGAGAGAGCATATTTGAAGAAAAATCAGCATTATCCTTTTAAGGACTAGACCTTAGGCAGCGCTTGGCTCTGGAAGCTAGAAATACATACATCTGGGTCCTAAAATGACTTTCAGCTGACTTCTATTGTTTTACTTTTAAATAATAAAACAAGAAAATTAAAAAAAAAAACCAACAAAAAAAGCACAAACAAACAAAAAAAAAACCCAAACAAAACCAAAACAAACTCCTCCTGTGTAGGTTTATGGTCACAAGTGTAGCAGTGTGATGTTTTGACTCTATATCATGCTTTTAGCAATTCCAGATAAGCTGATGAAATGTACAGTAATCATAAAGTAGATTAGATACAGCTATTGAATTGTTCTTGTGTAACTGAAGAGGTTGTAACTATATTAGGAATTGAGGTGACCCTGAAGTGTCAAAGTAAAGCCAGCTTCCATGGCATATGGAGACTTAATTCTCACCTCATAAGAATCAGGCAAGGGTACAGTGACTAAATAATCAGTTTTTACATGTAAGTGCACTCTTTGTTTGAAGTCTGAGCAGTTCCAGTTAGATTAGTTACATGTCCCATTACTAGTGCTCTTGCTGGGTTTAGGGTAAAAAAAAAAAAAAAAGGGGAAGAAAATTAATTAACCCATGCATGTGCTGCTGCTAGGTGCTGCTATTTAATTAGCTAAACAGGCTGTTTGAACATGCAAGTCATTCTTTAATATATTATCCTGTTAGACTTCAGGCTCTGGAGATTTTAGGGAATTATCAACTTGTCCTGGTAGTATACTGGTTTCCAGTGTAATGCAGAACAGTTCAGTTAATACGTATTTGCTTATGCCTTCTAGAGTCAACTTCTAGAGGTGGGATGGAATAACACTAACAGCGCGAGAACAGATATTGAAAGAAATCTGAATTGTTGTGGATTCAGAGTTTTTGATCTGAATGAAACCTGCTTCTCTGTAAGTTCTTCAAGTGTGAAAAAACGTAACTTTCATTGTGTTCAGAAATGTACAACTGTTTCCATAGTTGCAGAAAACACAGGGGTTTTTTTTTAACAAACATATAAGATAGCTGTTACAGTGATACTAAGCTCTTTGTTAACTTATTTGAAATGTAATCACAGAGCACCTGCAAAAGTTGTACTCCATTGTCATTTATATACTCGCTCTTTCGGAGTCTTCTAAAGCTGCTGGAGTTTTGTTCATGTCTGGCAGTCTTTTCTAGAGCTAAGTAGATGCTTTCAATCAATGAAGTGTCATCAGAAAATGGAGTGCAATTCTCTGTTTGCTACAGGATTGCTTTAGAAGTCACCAGTGTCAACCATGTGCACCAATAATAGAAGAATATTCTGGAATGGTGCTGAGATTTGTTGGAGGCATAGGACTCTTCTTCAGTTTCACAGAGGTGAGTAGAACGTTAGAAAATGAGTTGTTTTTCCCCACTTTTAAGACTTAGTTTTGTGAAACAGTTAATTTTAGAGGGTGTATTACAGGAAGTCCCAGTGCTATTTCGGAGTCAAATAATTAGGTCACATTTTTCCAGGCTATCAGCTTGGTGGAGGGTTTGTCTTTTGCAAAAACTCAGTGTTGAATACTTTATGCTATTTAGCTACAAAGCAGATCTAGGCAGCGTATTGAAATGTGCTTCTGTAAAATTTAGGTTATGCAGACAGTTAGCTACTCAGATTTACCATTCTCTAAAAGTGTCATTGCTTTACCTTGTGCCCCTGTTCTTCCCACCTTCTGCCACCTGTATACACACACACACACACACAGTGTCTCTGGGGCTTTTCGGTTTGGGGATTTATTTATTTTCTGTGCCTCCTGTAATGCACAGATACAGTTTCTTCATGGGTGAACTGTATTTTAAGCATCAAGTTAAAAGGTCTTTGACTCTTTGCTTTAGTGATGATACATATTGATCAGTGGATAAAAATCCTCAGAGCAGGTATTTTGTAACCATACACTGAACCATGTCAGAATACTTCTTGTGCTGCTTAGTGCAGTTTTCAGAAGGTTTATAGATAATTACAGCAACAGGGGAGAAAAAGTAACTAAAACAGAATCATTCCAACATCTGCCCTCAATTTTTACTACTAAAAATGTGAAGCAGATGGGAACTGCAATGGTGGTTGGGGGGAATGACAAGATTTGAAAAGGTACTAGAAAAATAGCCTTGTAGTTAAGTGGTAACTATAGAATAAAACACTTTGGAGGATTTGTTTATCATTACACTAAAACATGTATCATGGCAGAGGGGAGAATAGTTTAATGCTAGACATGCCTATGGGAAGTACTTTGCACTGCATATACACCTTTTGCATTTTTGTTTTGTTGTTCTCTCTGTTGCTGGGTATGAATTCTTCCTGAGAAGGTTCATTCTTTTTTCTAATTAAAAAAGCTGGTGTGTGGTTGTGCAGTTTTACCAATAGTAAAATATCCTGAACTTGTGTGCTGGAAATTCATTGTCAGGATTTTTATGTTTAAAACAGATTTTGTAAAAATGGGAGAAGATGGGGTGGTGACCTTCTACTTAATATCTTTGGTTTTTGTTTTCAGATTCTGGGAGTCTGGCTGACATACAGATACAGGAACCAAAAGGATCCCCGTGCAAACCCTAGTGCATTTCTTTGAGATTTATAAAGCACTGAATCTCCTCTGTACTTTCTACTTCAAAATACTGATTCTGTGTAGTTTGGTATTTCTCCGTAGTATGGATTCTACATGTACCCAAAAGAAACCTTTTATTTCCATAAGAAATTTGTTGTTTTCATATTTAATTTTCCACTATTTTTCTTCTAAGAATCTTTATCTTGAAGTAGAGTGGTGTATTCAGTAGCTGGGCAGAGTCAAATTGCTGCTTTGAGCAGGTTAAATAACTCTGTTAAGACTTTGGTGGGATTGATCTGGTGAACTCTATAAAGTAAGTTTTATAGCACTACTGGCTTCTCTGGTGTCCCAAAAACCCCAGAAGTGTTTTCTGCTGTATTTATTGATTACAAAGATTCACATGATTTCTCATTAAAATGATAAAAATATGTGGTGGGTGGTTGGACTGTATGATTTGATTAGGCTTTAGGATGAACTATAGTCAACTTGTTTGTCTACCACTTTCCTGTTACGGTAAAAATAGAAGCTAAAGATGTTATTTTCTGTAGTGCACGTAAGTGTATGTTAATGACTACTGTAGTCTTCACCCCACCTCTTCCCTGTATGTTTTGGCTTTCTGGTAGCTTTAGAATTTTGTTGGGAATAAAAAGAATTCTTTACTTTTTAATGGGTATCTTCACTATGAAAACAATGAATGAAGAAAACGAGAAGAGTGTAATCTGCAGCTGATAAACTTGAAATTTTATTTTTTTTCCTTTGACAAGTGAATGAAGTTTGGTATTTGCACAACATTGGAATCAATAGTGGTCTGTCATCTTTACTGTAAGAAACCTGATGTCTGGGAAAGTTGTTGTACAGCTATTTTATTTTTTTTCAGATGGTGTAAAATTATCGTTGTAATATCTCAGCAGTGTATATTCCTCTGTCATCCAACTAACAGTTTTGATTTCATGAGAGATTGAATGATGTGTAAAAAAAAGTAAAAAAAAAAAAGATGGAGAAGTTATGGTTTCCAGTAGTTTAATTCTTTTCTTTGTTTAAAACAAGGTTAGAATGGTGTGTTATTAATGTAGTAAGTGTTGTCTCAGCTGAAGGAAAGCATGGTCCCTCTTCCACCCTTTGATAGAAGTAATGCATCAGCTGGAACACCTGAGGTACACAATGTTCCATTTGTTTCTAATCATGCTGAATTAAAGACCTGCACTGCACCTTATTCTTCATTCGGTTGTTGCTTCTGGTGTGGTAGGCAGTTTTTGTAGCCTGAAAGACAGCTCTGCAGGAAGAAAAGGGGAAGAGTATTAAGGCCATCTGCCAAGGAATAGCGCAAGTGAGTGAGGCGGAAAGAATGACAGGGCAGACAGCCTCCCTTTACTGCAGAGGAAGCAAAAGAAGTTGAAATACATGCCCATCAGAATGCTATCGAACTTTTATGTGCCCAGTGCTCCCAAAGAAGAAATTGTCTGCAGGTTTCAAAGGGAAAGAATTGAACCCGAATGCAAAGGGATGTCAGAAGTTGTTAAAAACAGTTTCTCTTCAGGTGTAGCTGTTTCTTCAACACCTGCTGTCAGCGCCATCTCCTGGTGCTTGGTCTATGAATTGCTGCTTTGTATGCCATGAAGTATTGGTGGCTGTTTCGAATACATACTTGAAAGTACCGTGTAAGAGCCCACTCATGTACTAAAAGACCTTAAGAGACTTCAGAATATTACTGAAGTATAATGTAAATACATGCAGCTTTCCCCTGCTTGCCAATGCTGTCCTGTTTAAGCAGTTAACCAGCTGTTCTCAATATGTGTCAGGAGGATGGTGGTCATCTTGTGGCTGTCTTTAGTAACAGTTAATTTTCCTGGTCTAGAAAGTCTCTGTATTCTTTACATTCCTGTAATAAGTTAAAGGAGGAGTCTTGTGGAGAGGGTTTATGAAACTTAAAATAATACCACATTGCTGCTTCAGTTTTGGCTTTTTTCCTAATTGTTTTTAGTGCTTAGTTTTGGGTTGTTCTGGTTTCATAAATTTATTAGGTGATATTGGAGAGTAAATGTACATCACTGAGAAAATACTGGCAACGTTACTTCAGAAGCTCTCATGTCTCATAACATGAATTTGATTGAGTAGTCAAAAGACAGATCAGCAGATCATATGGTTTGATTAAAGTTTTTCTATCATATTAATGCTTTAATAATCTATTGAAGACTGTGATTTAGGGAAAAACACCAGCAAAACAAAACCCAACCAATACAAACCTTGAAATTCACATCGGAAGTGTGAATTGACTTTCAGAACCTGATCCTTAAGGGGGGCAATACAACATGTTGAGTCTGACCTTGGTTTTTGGGATGAAGAGTATCCTCCCTCAGGGGAGATCTGACTTGCACATCGGTATATGAGAAATGCTGGACTTTTCTGATGTGTTGATACGGTTTTGTCTTTGAAGTTTTCATTATTCATTGCTTTGTCTCTCCTGTTAAGAAAATAGATTTGGTTGTATAAAAACTTTGTTGTTGTTGTTTGGTTTCTAGAGAGGTATTTTAATTTTTGTCTGAGTGCTTGAGAATTTGACTAAATTGTAACCAAATTTTGTAGAAGCTATTTACAGCAGCAGAGTATCAAAACAGCAAAGTGGTTTAACTTGGAGCATTCTTGTCGCTTACATTAGATGTCTTTTGACCTTATTTATGTCAAATTACTTCCTTAAAGTTGGTTATTCTGGTAGAAAGCTTGTCTTGACTTCCTTCAAGAAACCTACACATTTTTACCACATAAAAATAACTAGCTGTAAAATAATAAAATGTAATTCTTCATCTCTGTGAGAAAGAGAATCTAGATCTTAACATACTGATATTGCTGCACCGTATCTGCCTCCTTTCAGTGTGAAAATTACTAACAAAAGAAGCTTACATAACTTGAATTGGTACCTGTAAAAATGTGCGTTAAAATCTCCAGCTGACAAGTGAATGGCAATGTGTTAGTGCTGTTAACTTGCACTGTATTTTTAAGCCTCATTATTCAAAGATTGCTGGAATGCCAGTGGAATTCTGAAAAATCCATCCATCCTGTGTACTTCAGGTTACTGACCATGTCCTTCAGCAATGATTTCCCAGGTTTTCCAAAGAAATAGAGTTTTTATTAGGTATGTCAGCTTGGCTTCATGCCTCTGTAAACCTAAATAACTTGTTTTTAGAGGAGTAAATTAAGTTGACCATTATATAGAGTAGAATTAAGTTGACCATTTATATATTAAAGATCTTGAAAATTTGGCTGAGACAAATAGCCAAAAGCATAGCCTTGAGAGCAAAAAAAATGAATTTCTTAACTTAATTTCTTGATACATGGAGGCTGAACTAGCCTGTGTATTTCCATCTATAGCACATAGACTGCTAAACTGCTGTAGTTTATGCCTGATATCTGTTTGCTGTGTATTATCCAGAATGTCTGTACATCTGCTTAGGAAAATGATGCTACTTCAGTAGTGTTATAAAAACAGACTTGTAAAATGTAATGGCACAGGCAGCTCTTGTTTTACGCCAGATACGCTGCTGTACCAAGTGTACGTTGGGTTGAGACTCTCCCAAGTCTATTCCTCCCTTGTGGTTCTCATTATGACTGGTAGTGGTAGTAATGGTAGTAGTAGTGGTGATAATGGCTGACCAGCAAAAAGCGAAGAAGATAATGGAGGTATAGTCCTGGGCACAGTTTTGCTCACTAGTGCTGCTGCTGATTTCTTGGATATTTGAGGTTGGGAAGTCTTTTGGCCTGAGTCTTAAGATAGTGTGTACTCCAGTGGTATTCAGCTTTCTTTTAGTTCTGACTTCTCTTATCCCTTTTGGGCTTGTAAATAGCAATGGCAAGCTGTAATGCGATCATGAAACCAACCATATACTCAAGACAGCATCACTTCTATTAATCCTCTCAAGGCTTTACTGAAATCTGATGTAAACAGAAATCTTTTATGAGAAATTGTTTGTTTGTTTGTTTGTTTTTTAAAATCTTTGACTAGGTAAGGTGATCCTTGGGTCGTTTCAGAATGCAGCCCCCTTAAAAAAAAAAGAAGCGAAAAAGCCCAATGTGTAAACAATCCAATTCTCTAGTGTCAAGAACTTTTCTGTAAAAGGTTTGCGCTTGTTATCTAACTGTAAAGAAAGGGCTGATAATGAGAGCTTGGCATAGCTTGGTGCTACAAGAAAATAAATGGAGATAAGGCAGGCTAAGCAATACAGAGCATAGATAGCTGCTGAAATTAGAGATTAAAAAAGCTGCTTTCCTCTACTGGATTTGGCTGGGTAGGGTTAATTTTCTACATAGTAGCTGTTGTGGTACTATGCTCTGGATTTCTGACCAAAATGGTGGTGATAACACACAGATGTTTTCTGTGATTGCTGACGCAGAGTCAAGGCCTTTTCTGCTCCTCACACCTCCCCACCAGTGAGTAGGCTGGGGGTGCAGAACCTGGGAGGGGACACAGCCAGGACAGCTGACCCCAACTGACCAAAGGATATCCCATACCATATGGTGTCATGTTCAGCATACAAAGCTGGGGGAAGAAGGAAACGGAGGAGGGGGGATGTTTGGAGTGATGGCATTTGTCTTCCCAAGTCACCATTACATGTGACAGAGCCCTGCTCTCCTGGAGGTGGCTGCACACCTGCCTGACCATGGGAAGTGGTGAATGAATTCCTTGTTTTGCTTTGCTTGTACATGCAGCGTTTGCTTTACCTGTTAAACTGACTTTATTTCAGCACACAAGTTTTCTCACTTTTACCTTTTCAGTTCTCTCCCCATCCCACCATGAGTGGACTGAGTGAGTGGCTGTGTGGAGCTGAGCTGCTAACCCACAGCAGCACTTACACTTCCGAAGTCCTTAGATGTAAAAATGCAAGCTGTGGTCTCACGTAACACAGTAGTTACATTCTTTCTAGTAGTGGTAAATGATAATAAGTCAAAAAAAAAAAACCAAACCCAAAAAACCCCAATCCCAAAACGTAGCAATGTTTTGTATGTAAACACTTGAAACAGTTTTATTTTTTAAAAAATCATTTGTACAGTTGGATCATACAGTGTTCTTCTGTACACCTTAAATTAAAAGCCTCCAGCTTTTAAAAATGCCGCCCAGTACAAAAGTGCTAATGTAAAACTGTAGTGTTTATGCATATAAACCAGCACTACGCATCACTAAATATCACTCTAAATAGTCTCTTCACCAGTGTCAATGAGTGGAGAAGAGATGGAAGATCAGGCTTCATGGTGTTGAAGGGCTTCTTTCTTCCCCTTACAGTTCAGTCTTCAGGAGCTTCAGTGCTTTCTGCATATTTGAATACACTAGAAATTAAATATTCATAGATGTTATTTTTGTTGCAACATCCTCTGCCAGTGACTACAAATACTGTAGAGAAAATGTCACTATTATTAAAGCTTTTGATCATATGTCTATCACTATACACATTCTGATGCACTGTGCTCTTCCAAGCATTTTGTGGACGTCATCTGTTTGATTTTAACTGGTGAGAATATACATCTGTTAATGCAAATACACAGGCGTTTGCAGAGCTGAGATGGGAGCTGTGCAGCAGTGAGGGAGGACTGTAGCAAACAGCTCTTCCCTGCTCCCAGAAGGTTCCCTGGCCCAGCAGGGCTGGTGTGCCAGGGTTCTCACTGTTGCTTACAGTGAACGCTGCTGAATTATGCAAGTTCTTACTGACGTATGCTTGCTTTCAAAACAGATGGATGTTTAAGGCTCTAGGGCTCTGCCATCATTCTCTTCACCTCACTGAGTTTAAGTCTAGCACCCTGTTTAATTTTAATCCTAGTTAGCTGTCATTCAGCAAGTGCTGATTGTGAGAGTCTGTGGTGCCTGGTGTTATTCCTTGTTGCGTGAAAAATGTGACTGCTTTCAGCATATCTCAGACTGTGTTTCAGAATATGTCAGAATACACTACTTACACAATGAAATGTCAGAGGGCTCATATGCATAAAGACGGTTTGAGTATCTTCCAGTAATGTCTGCTCTCACAGTCAGAGAAGGATCTGGAAAACAAGGATGAGAGAAACTGCAGAGGACAAACTAACTTTTAAGCAGAAGGAGATAAACCTTTCTGTGCTTTTGCTTGCTTCCTAAATGTTTCCGCAGGACCAATCTGCTTCCTCTAACAACCAAGAGATCGTTCTTCTATGCAGTCACTGACATTTCTGTTTTAAGTGTATGCAGGTTGATTAAGAAGGGAATAGATTTAATTCTGTTTGAGGTTGACCAGCTTGGCACCCTGTGCTACTGCATAGAACCTGGAGTAACTCTACGAGCTGAAGCTGCTTTCAGGCTACAAACATTATTAAAAAAGAAATAATTAAGGAAGAGAGAATGTGAAGATTGCTTTGGTCTGTTGAAAATGGGCATCATGACCTAGATTTATAAAGGTATGTGTTAATAATGCTTGTGTGCAGTGTGGGAGGCTGCATACCTGTTCTGGGAGAGAGTATACTTGGATGCATGCATAGTCTCTTAACATGTCTCCAAAACGCAAATGCTTTTGAGGGTTCTGGGCAGGTTAGGAGAGCTCAGAACTGAGTACTGAGCTTTGAAAATCAGCCCCTGAAGCACTGCTGTTCCTGCAGTGTCTGAGGTTGTGTTGCAAACCACAGTGTGGCAGGTTTATGGTATTTCCAGAGATAGGAGGGTGAGCAAGGCTGAGCCAGTGCCTACCCATTCCAGTGCCTGCCCATTCCATGGCATCATGTCATTTTGATGGAAGGAATTACATCATTCATGGAATCCCTGAGGGAGGAATGCTGGAACTGTGAAGCTAATAACCCCGCTGTGTTGCTTTGAAGTCTGATCCAACAAAATCAACCAGAAATTTCATATTTCTCATGGAATAAATTAATAAGGCTGAGGGTTTGAGACGCATGGCACAGCAGGGGCTTTGACCTGAGATAAGCTTTGATGTTTGAGTTACTCACCTATGAACAAAATCCGAGGAACGTACTGGCCATCAGGTGAAAGATTCTTGTCTGTGGTTTCATACTTAAAGAAAACAGAGAAGGTTCCCAGTTAAGGAGGGCATAAATATTTTTCTCCCTTCATTGTACTTTGTCTTATGAAATACAGCTCAAATAATTTTGCAGTTTAAGACATTCACTGTCTGAATGCAATCTTTTAACAGCTGGAGTTGCAAATTGGTAACAACAGCTCATGTTATTCTTAAACTTTAAATTCCCTCATATCTTTAGTTTATGATAGCTACAGATGAAAGAGACTTACTACTAAATCTGTTATGCTTCAGCAATGGCCATTTTCCTAGCCATTAAACTGGCTAATTATAGCTAGAGGAGCCATAATTAAAAATAGAACTTTGTTGCATTCACTTTCTGAAATGTAACTGGGAAATTTACCACAAGGTTCAGGAGAATGAATTTTTCAGCCAGTTTCTGTATATCTTTATGTTCAGCAAAGACCTTCTTGAGGGCTAGAAGGGAAACAAATGGGAATAAAAATTAATAATATGCCCCTGAAATATATTTTCCTTAAAAAAGAAATTCAAACAAACTGAGAGAATCAAAGTGAGAATTCCCAGTTACAGCAAAAGAAGATTTTTCATTCCACTGGAAGATGATCAACTCATTCATATTCTGTGGTAAAGAGTAACTACAATGGTACAAAATGTCTCTCCTTCTTTTGGATAGTGCAGCTCACTCTCAAATGTGTCTGCTTAGGTTTGAATTTGAGCATTTGACCCTTCAAGTCTCCTATTCTACTATTGTAGTTTCTGGCTCTGCACTACCAATACAGCATGTAGGACTTCTGCCTGAAATGCTTGAAAAGATTTCAATGCTTGTACAAATATCCACAAGGTCTTGCCTTGTGGATCAGCTTGTAGCAAGAAGGGCCCTCAGGTAAGTTCAGAAACACTGGGAAAAGAGCAGTCCCAGTTACCAGAAATCACACAAGAACTCAGTTTCAGCCTAGTTTGGTTTAGTCCCTGGCCAGATCTAGTCCCAGTCATCAGTGATCTTGAGAACTGGATACGTCCTCTCCAACATGTTGTTTTTCACTACTCCTGGTCTTGTTATTTGTTTTGGCAGATTGTGACATCAACCAAAACCAGATTTGTCACAGGTAAAACCTGCTGACCTGTTCTTGTTTCTGTATCCATTCTGTATCACATAACACTGAATTACCATTTTTATTTTACTTCTGCACATCAGAAAAATACCTAGGTGGGACAGTGACTTGAAGAATGCTCCAAGTTAGTATTTCACTAAGCCACCAGAATGGTGGCTGCTGATACTTTTTAAGCATCATTTATCCAGAAATCAAAAACCTAATGGTTTTATTATTCTTTTTCCATGCAAAAGGATTACCTTGGCTGTGTGGGCAGTCATCCAGGTGGTGGATAACCATCAGGGGTTTGTTGCTGGAAAAGAAGAGTCCTCATTAGGGGATGGGGAGGTGGAAAGGAGGTGCAGGGGGATGTGGGGCACAGAGCAGGGCAGAGTACCTGTGCTTGGCACGGAAGAGGGCTTCCTCGTAGGTCTGTGTCCAGATGAGCTGGTCTCCCCAGCCTGCGGGGCAAGGACAAGCAGCATGTTTTAAGCAGGGCCAGGGGTTCAAAATCATGAAGAAAGGGGGGAAGGTGCTAGAAAATACTAGAAAATGTATTTGCAGAATGACTGGCAAGAAAAATAATTTATTGTATCAGCAGGGGAGTCAAAGCTTTAGCAGATTCCACTTCTTGTGTGTCTGTGTGTGTGTGTTTTTTTTGTTTCTTTTATTTTTACCTCTGGAGAGTGTCTGAGGCAGTTTTGGTTTAGCAGTAGTCTCCTTTGTATCCTTCTTGCCTGCATCCTTCGCCAGAGCACAGGAAATGGCAATAAGCAGCAGGAACATGGACATGTAACTCTTCTCCATGGCTGCTCCTGGAACAGAAGACAGAAACGTGACGTGGCTATGCCTTCCAGGCTGGTGCTTGCTTTGAGGCACACAGCAGATAAGGATGCTAGAGCAGCAGCAGGTCAAGTAACAGGTATGTGGCTGGGTGAGTCAGGGCTGAAACAAAGTGCTCCGGGGCAGGGGCCTGGGCTTGGGGGAACAGCAAGGAAGTGTGAGGTGTGCTTAGCAAATTGCCATGACGGATCTACCTGCTTTCTCCTGCCCTGTTCATGCCCCTGGACTCTGGTCCTTTGAAGATGAACATGTATGTGTTATTTTTTCTCTCTTCTTTTTACACATATTGAATTTGCTCAGTAAAACAACTGAGTTTTGGCAATTCCAAAAGTACTTGCAAGTGCTAATAAGTTCACAGTTCTACCCTGATCTCCCAGCGTTACAGTAACCTAGCAGCAGGTGCTGAAAAATTAACTTGTCTCGGCTCTTCCTCTATTTTGCAGTGGGAGCAACTCAAATGGGAAGTCAGAATATCAAGCTAGCCTTTACAGTGAGCCATTGGCATAGGCACAGCTTAAAGCTGCCGTTGAAACTTGTGATTCTGTCTTTCCCCTTAGAAGCATCATCTAACCCTCAAAACCAGTAGAATCTATAATAAAAAGGGGGTGGGTGGGTGAAGTTTTTGTGTGGAACAGTGTGCACTCAAAATGGAGTTTGCTGGTTTAAGCAACACCAAGCAGAGAGTTTTCCCTGAGCCAGACTCCGGGGCACGGATTAAGACATGGCTGATGGGAAGCTCCTCAACGTTTCAGCTGGGATGCTTCTTTGATGGGGGGAAATGCTTCAGCAACATGACCCTATGTTTTGTCATTAGATTTCCTCCTAGAAACTAGAACACCAATGTAATGGGTACAGTAAGAAAAGCTACAATATTCCAAAGCCATAGAGAAAATTCAAAAGGTTTATGCAAAAATTACAACAGGCTGACAGTTTTTAAAATTCAGACAATGGAAATTAAACTCTAGGGAAACAGTAGCATTTTTCTGGGTTGGAACTGCAGGAGGAGACATAAAATGAGTTTCCATCAGTGGTACAGCACTCTTTGCTACTGGGATGTTCAGTAGACCTCAAATATCCACACAGTCATTGTTTTAAGGACATGAAATATGACTGTTGCAGCAGACTGGCTTTCTGCCATAAGAAAAGTCTCCTTGCCAAGGAATAAAATTGCATAAAGTTAAATTAAACCCAGTGGATTTCCAGGGTTGCCTCAAGAGTTGTTTTGGCTAGAGTTGTAGAGTGGAAGTAATGCTGCTTTAAAATAAAAGAGAAAGAAGGTATGGCACAACCAGGAAATCCAAGACCAGGCAATTTTTGTGCTGTTGCTGATCCAGAATGCAGAAAGCAAAGAAAAAGGAACATTAAGCCTGCTCTTTAAAGCTTTGCTTCTGGAAGGCTACGTGCACTTTTGCTAAGTTTTCTAGTTTTCCCCCCAAACCCCTTGTCTCCTGGTTCTTTTAACCTGCAAAGCCAGAATCTCTCTACGCAGTTGTTTTTTACAGCAAGCTGTGCTGAACTGTGCCTACTTTGCTGCAGTTCCTTTCTTTCCATGGGTTGGCTGCCCAGTCACAGGTAACCCAGGCTCACAGCTCCTACATATACTCTCTAAAGCAGTAAGCGTGCTGTACCTTACCTTGTTTACTCTCCCAGATGCTTGCCAGGGTGAGAAGGTGTTCCCGGTTACAGTGTGAATGCTGCCGATCCTACTGCCTATTTATGTACCTTCACACACCCAACTCCACCCACAGGCTTTGAATTTGAATACTACTTACAAAGAACTAAACTTTCAAACTATTTTCCCCACCAGAACGTTCAAGGTTAATATTGTAATTAAATAACGTTGCATTTTCTTGTCAGATGTTGTATCTGAAGCTCAGAGATGTTGCTATAGATATTTAGGACATTTATTGAAAAGTGCTTTTCAAAGATTGGCAAAGATCCAAGTCCAGGTAAGCTTAAGTCAAGACTCCTGATTTGCCCAAAGACTGATTTGTCTTTTTTTGATTGGCTGGAAAACCAATTCGGGTCATTGTTCTTCTAGTCCTTTGAAAAAGTTAAATTGATGACTCAGAACTTAGATTTTCATTAGATAATTAACTATGCACATTCTATAGATATGTGTGTACATGTGCACTTACAGCAGTGCATAGGAAAACTGTGGCAAAACCTGAAAGTAAGTTTCTAAAGATCTCCCCAAAAAGCTATCTGATTGAAGCTACAACAATAAACTGTGTTAATAAATGGAGGTCTAAATAAACACTTAATTCAAATTCTATGCTTACTTAGTTAGGTAGACATTTATTTTTCACTACAACATGAAAATCAATCATTTCAGGTTTCAGATACAATGCAATGCTCAGAAAAACAAGACTTTTTTAGGTGGCTGGAAGGCCATCCCTCCTGTTGTACTGACTGCAGATGGCCCTTCCTCAAAGGTCAGCGTGATTCTGTCCTCTGCTATATATGTTGGAACTACAGTATGTACTCCTTGGTGCATGCCTCATATATTTCAGTGAGATTAAAATCACATGTTCATGGGCAGCAAACACTGAACATTACTCAGTTGGGTAGATGAAATCCGTGAGATATGGATTTTCCTGTTTGAAATTCACAGTGCTCTCTGAATGCTGCTGACAGCACCCATTTTGTTTTAATATCCTTAAGAGAACGTGTTCTTTGGATCATGCTTTGTTGTTTTGATTGGTGTTTTTTTAAAATCTTTCAGAAATAGTAAGTGGGAAAACAAAGTGCAGAAGCAAGATGGTGAACTCAAGCAAACGAAAAATATTGCTGTTCCTTACAAATGTACAGTAGTACTGTGCTTTGCTTAGATGCTTTACATATTAGAAGGGTAAAACCAAAGCTCCTAGTGAGGTCAGTCATTTTAATTCCTATTTCTGTATTTTTTATGATAAATGTATGTTTTCCTGATATAGAATTGAAATGAGAATTTCTGCTCCTCCTCCAGCACTTCTCCCTGAAGATTCAGAGATGTATTTTGTTAGCTTCTATATTGTGTATCCAAATCACATTCATGCAGATTTTCTTCTAAAACATATTCCAAAATAAGTTTCCAAGGTCTGTATTCAGACATGGAAGCACTCGCTTTGGACAATCAGTTTACAGCCTTAATCCACTTCAGTGTAGATGTAGGAGTGAAACATTAAGTACTCTTTTCTGAAATCTTGGTCTCAGCTCAGGCAATTCATAACTGTGATTTAACATACTCTTGCTGACTGTCTTCTCAGGTCACACCTAATAGCATTTGATAGTTTCAAAGCCTGTAACAGACGTTCTGGTTGCTCTCTGGTGATGCGAAGAGGTCAGGAGCAGGTAGGCTCCCACTCACATGCTTTTTTAAAAAAATTGGGTTTTGTCTAAAATGTATCCTCAAAACTAAGCCCCCACCTGCCCCTTGGCTCCTGCTTTAGTTGTATTTCCATTTAACTTGCACCTTCGCTTTCTCCTGTTTTTAGGAGTTGCACTTACCTTAGCCTATTTCCACATAGCTTTGAGCTGCTCTGGCAGAATTGTTTCCTGCCGTAATTCAAATTCAGTAATTCAAATACAGCTACTCACAGAGACTTCCCTGTCAGGTCAAACCCAGTGATCTCAATGGAGGTAGCTGGACATGTCTCCAAACCATCCTTGTGTCTTATTAATGAAGAGAGAGGAGCTCAGCCTTTCAGACAGCTCCCTGCTTGGGTCCTGAGACTGTACCCAGCCTCTGAGTTAGCTTTTGGCTGTTGATCAGAGGCTATTTTCTCTGCCTGAGTGACTAAGTCCTGCAGGAGTTGCCCCAGGAGAGCCTGGAACAAAATAGGACTATGCCAGAGGGGTTTTCCTCTTCTGCTATAAAGATCTAGTAGACCCGATTTACCATTAATATTTAGTATCTTTACAAAACTAGTCACTGGCTTTTTCCTTTAATTTTAATTTCTCTGATCTGAAGGTACCTTTGTTCGTTATGTCACACAGAAATGTCTGTCAACCAGGTTGGATGGGTCTTTGAGTAGCCTGGTCTAGTGATGGTGTGAAGGCAGAGGTTTAGAACTAGAATATCTTTAAGGTCCCTTTCAACCCAAACCATTCCATGATTCTGTGAAATCAGCACAGTATAAGGGGAATGATGTTATGAGTGTTTTGAAATAATTTTCTGAAGTGCTTTTTTTTCCTCATGTTTCATAACCCATACCATTCAGAATTCAGCCATTTCTCCTGATTAAATCACAAACATGTGCTTCCAAGTCTTGTGATCTGCTGCTCAGAATGAATAGCAAAATCTGACATTAAAGGACTAAAAGTAATGAATAAAATGTATAGTCAGTTCCACACTAGCAATACTCTGAGTAAAAGCCAGAGACAGCCGTACCTGGGAGTCAGTGGGCTCCCAGTGCCGTTAGAGTAGTAGTATGTTGTCAGACATGGTGCTTGAAAGTAGAATCCATTAGTTCAAGAACTGGTCAAACTTCTTTTGTCGATGTTTTAAACACAGGAACTGTATAATAGTTTTTTATTACCTGAAAGCTGCTTGGATGAAATTTGACTGATAATTTTTCTGGAAAGACTTTCAACCCAAAATTTAGGACACCTCTGCCACCTATGTCAGATGCAGGTCCCATTCTATTTCACTCTCCCCCCAGAATAATTGAAATCCTTGTCTTGAGGATTATAGGTAGGTTCTTTCTGGATTGGGGTATGGCAGTCACTCCTGTTAAGACTGTTTCTTTTTGTATAATAATCATTTACGCTGGAGCGGGTACCAGACCCCAGATACCCCAATTCCAAGCTTAGTTGTTCATCTGTTAGGCAACAAAGTGATTTTTCTCACATTGGAAATATCAGGAAACATTTGCTAATACAGGCAAGTGGAAAGCACTGTTAAAGAACAGACTAGGAAGGATTTGGTATCTTGTAAGTGGTCCAGACATTCTTTTGAGAGTTGGAAGATCATGGTTCGACCATTCTCCTGTCTACTTTATTTTCAGTACAAACCCACATTTCAATGCAAAGCTGGAAAGTCAAAAGTTCAGCTTATTTCTGCTGCTGAAGACTTAAAGCTGGTAACTGGAGTTCAGGCAAATATGATGATTTGTCTTGAAAGATACGATTTCCCAAAATATGTCAGCCCAACACTTTCCTCTTCTTTTGTTGAATGAATGACTCAATTAACTTCTAGTACTTACAGTTTATGGTAAAATTTTTCAAATTGGATAGCAGAAGAGATGGTTAGGATTTAAAATATGACATTCTGATTCTTTGATCACTGCTTTCAAAGCAAAATACCAACCCATCAGTATTTTGATATCTCTGAAGGCATTCTTTTCCACTTGCCTGTGCATGTTTATAATATAAATCACCACCACTGGATGTAAATTGACAGGCTGGCATAAAAAGCATGGAGCATCCTTTACATAGCTTCAGATAAAGGTGGGGATTTATCATGTAACTCGTTCTTATACAGTGTTTTGAGCTGTGAAGTACTGGGATGTCTGGAAGGCATTTTTGAATGACATGTTTTAAAATCAGTAAGTCATTTGAACACCAGTAATAAGTATATTTGCTCTTGCACTGTTTAATGGCCTTTTTCCCAACAGTAAGGAAACTACCATGATCTGTTACACCAAGGAGAGTCAAGATTTTCAGTGTATGTGGGACTTCATTGCCCAGCATGTGTTTGGTAAGAGAAAGCCGGATCCTGACAACATTTAGATTTAACTTTGAAAAGTTTTGTTCAGTCAAAACAAGGGAGGCAGTGAATGAATGAAGAAGCATTCTTTGATGAGAGGGATTGGGAAGCTGAGGGTGTACCACAGACTGCAGAGGAGACTGTCTATCTGGTCTTCTTAACTGGGTAAGTTGGTTATGATCTGCAAGGTTTCATGCCTGGAATTCTTGTACTTAAGTTTAAGTAAATATATTTTAATTAATTGAAATGACAAACTGTGTTTAAAACCAGAAAATTTGCTGTACTTCAGGATTAAAGGCAATGACTCCTCCCTATCTGAACAACTGATACTCAGTTTTCAGTACTGCTTGAAATCTGTAAGCCAGCAGTTTCCTATTTTTAATATACTGTAATATATGAGGATGGTGGGAAGACCTTTGTGTTTTGGACAGCTTAGTTTTGTATTTAGTATCACATGGATAATGACGTTAAGATTCAAACTTTGTTGAACCAATTTTTGGAAACCTGACACTGGATTTGTCCTTCCATCTCTCTGGGTAACATGTACGAGTGCTGCACTATTCTCTGCATGAAGATAATTTTCCTGATGTCTACTATCAACCTCCCAAGCTACAGCTCATGGAAAAGTTTGGATCCTTCATCTTTGTAGCACCTGTTTAAGTAGTTTCAGGCTGCTATTACATAGTCCCTTATCCTCCTTTTCAAGAGACTGGACATGCCCAGCCAATGTCTTGAATTTTGGCAGAGGAAGTCAGTTGTGGCAGTAGACAGAATTGAGAGTCTGCACTTGGGGGTAAGGGGAAAGAAAAAACTCTCACCCCAGAAAGGGGTAGTTCCTAATGCTGAATGTGCTTCTGAAGGCTTCTCATTGCAGTTCTTGTCTGCAAATGTTGGCATAATAGACTTCCTTTTGTTACACAGTATCTTAATGACACATTGTAGACCGCTTCTTTTTCTTTTCAGTGCATAAAGTCATTCTATTGCAGAACACCTCAAACTTCACCTTTTCCTTAGTTTTCTAGCTTTAGGTTGACTATGTTCTATGCTATGGTGATATTCTGGATCCTAAAATAATATTTTATTTACAAATAATATTTAATTTGCCAATATAACAGATATGTTAGGGACAGAAACCTTTAAAAGGTCTCTACCAAGATCACCTTAAAAGATCCCTGTAAAGCTACAAATCCTGACATAATCCCAGGGCAGAATTACTCCTCTTTCTGCATTCCATGATTGTGTGAGTATAAAGTTTTGCAGAATTTTCAGACCACACACCCCACCCCACCCCACCCCCTTACTGCAATAGCCCTGCAAAAATACTGCAAAAATTCTCACAGGGATGAGAATCTATCTGTCTATTTTTTTTTGCAGAAGCACATTTTACTGTTAATAATTTCTTAGCACGTTATCAGTAAACTACCTGAGTTTCTTGCAAAGAATGTGCAGAAAGCTGTCACAGAGCAGGATCAGTGATGGTGGCTTCTCAAAGATCATCTGTCTTGAAGGAACTGAGCTATTTTCTAAGTCAGGGAATGTATAACAACACATTGTCCTTGCATGAGAGAAGATACACCTCCCATAACTTCCCCTCAGAAAAACTGATAGAGTACGCACTAAGTAAGGGGAGAGTGATATGGATTGCCAGGCTCAAAGGGTTGTTACTGGCAACACATGAGTTGGATGCCAGTTACTAGTGGTGTACCTCAGGGTCAATAGTAGGGCCAGTATTACTTAACATCGTCATTAGTGGATGGAGAAAGTGCACCCTCAACAAGTCTGTGGGTAATACAAAGTTGGGAGAAGTGGTTGATAAACCAGATGGTTGTGATACCATGCAGAGGAACCTTGACAGGTTGGAGAAGTGAACCACATGAACTTCAACAAAGGGTGATGCAAAGTCCTGTACCTGGGGAGGCACCAGTACATGCTGGGGTTCCTGGTGGACAGCAAGTTGGACATTAGCCAATACCACGTCCTTGCACCAAAAGGCCACCAACAGCCCCTAGTGCTGCACTGGGCAAAGCATCACCAGCAGGACAAAGAAAGTGAGGCCACATCTGGAGTGCTGGGTCCAGTTCTGGGCTTCCCAGTACAGGAGAGACATGGACATATTGGAACAAATCCAGCAAAGGATGGTGAGGGGGTGGAGCATCTGCTGAGAGAGCTGGGACTGTTAAGCCTGCAGAAGAGATGGTACACGGGGATCTCATAAAAGTGTATAAATACCTGATGTGGGGGGAGTAAAGCCAGACTCCTCTGACATCATGTGACAAGATGAGAGGCAATGGGCCCAAACTGAAATTCAGGAAATTCCATGCAAATGAAAGATAAAACTTTTTTTTGGTAATGTGGGGATGATTGAAGACTAGAACAGGCTGTTCATAAAGTTGTGGAATCTCCATCCTTGGACATATGCAAAACCCAACCGGATATAACCCTAAGCAACCTGCTTTGAGGAGCGGTCTTGGACTGGACAGTCTCCAGAGAAGCCTTCCAAACCCAACAATTCTGTTATTTTGTGATTCTACATATGTAGCATATATGAAAGAAGGTTAAATAGTACAAAGGTGAACTTATAATTGAACCTAGTTATATCCCACTCTCAGCTACAGCTGACCTGTTGCTCTATAAAAGCTAAATTAACAGAAAGATGCCATACTCTGGTCACAGATTAGGATGTTTTTGCTAGAACAGTAATGAATGGTTATTAACTTTGACCTATGAGGTACTCCTGTTTCACCACTGTGTGGGTCATGCACCTTGCATATACAGTTGTAATACCCCTGTCAGAATAGTTAGCTGGCCATTTAAGCCAGTTAAGGCAACGTGTACTTAAAATCCTGTTTAAACGTTATGGCCTGGAAATGGTAAGCACACTCCCGCAGGTGGTGACACTAAGTAAGCAGTATCAGTCACAGGGAGCTGATAGAAGGATGGGTGTTCCCACTCTCCTGCTGGCCCAGTTCCAGCCAGTGGCATAACGATAATGTGGCTCTATCTTTGCATCAAATACACAGTGCATCTTAAAACTACATTTTCTGTAGCTGGCATAAACAATGCTATTCCAAGTCTTGTGAAATACTTCTTTGATAGTGGTCCAAGGGCTGAGATATGTTTCAGCTATGCTTAACATAGAGACTTGGAAGCTGGGACAGAGCACCCAGCTCTCATTTCCCCTTCCTCCCCTTAAGGTCATTCCAGCAGCTGAGAGTGGCTGAAATAGAAGTGAGCTTAAGTAATGTGGTCTTTTTGCATCCAACTGTTCCCTGTGTCCAGTTGTATAATTTAGAGATTCCCTGGGAGTCAGGGAGTTCCCACGTAGTCGAGTCACAAGTAGCCTAATCTCTGTATGCCAATAAAATTAGATGGAAAAGATGGAGATGGGAGTGTGATCTGAAAGTAGGCCACTGAAAACTTCGTGAAGTCATGAATATGTAAAATAGAGTAGTCTGTTCGGAGCTATTTCTGCTTTTAAGGTGTCTGAATGGAGAAGATGGAATAAGGTGTCATTTCTTGTTTTCCATTGAAAGATCTGTAGCTATCCTCCTCTGGCTAAGTTTTCAGAGTTGAATGTGTTAAGTCATTACAAACAGCAGCAGGTTGGGGCATCAGTTCCTGTACTCCTGTTTCATACCATGCAGCTGCTGGAGGGGCAGAGCAAACAGGCAGCTGGTGGGGCGCTGACTGTGACCAGCAGCCTGCTGCATTCTGCACATGTTGCTGATCAGAAATAACCTGGGGCCAGTTGGCAGTAACCACCTGCTTTCTAGCACAGAACGGGGTATATAAACCAGCAGCACAGGTGGAATGGGGGAAGTGGCTGTGTGTGTTTGGTTAGTGTGAAGTTCTGGTGTCTGCTACTTTGGTGTATTGACTAGCAGTGCTGACATCTAAGTTGCTAATCCAATACACAGTGCTGCTCCTTCCACAGACTGTAGGTTTTGAATGTCAAATATCTTACTAAAGAGCTAAGTGAACTGAAGGTAATGAATAGCAGTCAGGTAGGTGATGTCAGCTGCCTGGAGAGAAGCAGATAAACTATACTCTTCAGTAATATGCAACTGTGTGAGTGCCACATGCCAACAGATCATAGGCATGGGGGTCTGTAAGTATTACTATTATTTTCATTAGAGGTTTATATGGTAGGTGTTATTTTCACCTGTTTCATGTGATGATCAAGTAATAACCTGTAAAGGAGCTGGCAGGCTTCACCATCTATTCCAGCTCCCTATATTTTCTATTTTAAAAACCTAAAAAGAATTGACAGAGATGTCACGTCAAAGCTAAAAATTATTTGTGGCTTTAGGCAGGTTTCGTGTGGACACCTGGATGTTATACATGTCATGCTTGTGAATATGTGAAGCGGTTCTCTACAGTTAGGAGCCAGGATCTCTGACATGGCCTTATCTAAGGTCTTTATCTTCTTTTTTTGGAAGAAGATGGTAGTCTATCAGATGGGGATCCAGCTAAGGGTATCTTCATCATTTTGAAACATGTTCATTATACCCAGGTTTCTTCTTTCTATTGACCAATAAGATTGTCACACCTGTATTTCCTTGTAAACTTCCTGGTTGATGTGTGCAATACATCAGCATCTACTTAGCTCAACTTATGTCTCTCATGCAGGTATTATGCAGAACCAGTCCCACTTTCTGCTTTTATTGTCCTGGCTCAGCCCAAAAAATAAATAACATTCTTAAAACTGGTTAATTACAGTAGAATCATCAAGAAGCCTAAGATTTGATGTAAGCAGTAACAGGCTGCATCTTGAACTATGAGACCCTTCTTCTGGTGATTGACATTGCTGTGTCAACGAAACTTAAGCATGGGTGCACCATAAGAATAGGAATTTTCCAATTGTCTCTCTGAGGCAGTCAGATAAGTTTTGAAATAAAACCACCCCATTTCTTCTGTTAAATACAGGAAACGTAGGAATACAAAACTCCTAATTCAAGTGTCTCAACCTGTTAACTGTTTCAGTTGCAGGCTGTAAGAATTTCTGGGAGCTGTTATATTGTTTGAATCTATCAGGATGAGCATGGGGAAAATGAAAATGGTGCTTTATGTTTACAGGTAATTTCAATTGAAGAGAAAAATTATTCCAGAGGTGGTATTTTTACTGCATGGTCATGAGGCTTTCTTCCCGTCACTAACACTGTTCATGCAAAGGAGAATGATACTTTTTGCTCTGCAGTGTGTGAATCTATTAGCCAGGACCTCTCCAGGGAAGTTGGAGTTTTGCCGTTTGTGTTCATGAGAGCGCACCATGTTGCCATGCTTCTTTCCTGTTGCCTGTTTGGTGAGCAAACAAGCCTTCTGTGGGTTAATTCAGTGATCCAGCTCATACTGTGCAGGGAGTCTTAAGCTTCTAACTTCTTTATGCAGCTTCCTCTTAAATCATTCTTAATGCAGTTTCTATTTTTAAGATATAGCCAAACTCTGCTCTTGACCACTTGTCAAAAGATCATTTTTGTAAAGGAATGCTACTGTGATGGTCTCTGAGGGGACTTGAGCCTCAAAATGACTCCATTTCTGCAGGTCAGCCTGTGTCAAGAGAATCTCAAACTGAACACTCCTCGCTTTTTCTGACTGCATCATCTGGTGCAATAAATTAAATCAGTTCTTGTTGCAAACTGGTTTATATAGAAAACTTGCTTGGTGAAATGCTTTGGTTCAAGTGGAACATGCATCATGGCAGGAGTTGAATTCCATAAAACCTTCCAGCCATTTGCATGGCGATGCTGCTCTGCAATTTCCTTTGTTTCACTGAATTCTGCCTGGTGAGTGAGTCTCATTCGGGATGACTTGCAGAGCTGGTGAGCAGGAACCTCTAATAGCAGCAGCCCTGGGTGTTGGCTCTCTGCTCTGTGGCACCATAGCAATTTGGGAGTGGCTTTGTTTAACTCATAATCAAAAACACTTTACTTCCTGCCTTTAGTTTTATTAGGGAAAGGGAGAGAGACTACATCTCTGGTTTAGCACAGTAATGAGGTTTAAGTATTACGGTGGATAAACAGCAAAGACTTTTTTCTATCCTTGAAGGATGATTGCCTTTTCCTTTCTCTTTGTGTGTTTTATGCAGAGTGTTATTGCATTCTGAACATACTGGAGAGGGCATCCTAATGCAGGCATGCTGTTCGCAGTGAGCAAATCTGAGATGGCTAGAAGTTAATGGTGGGTTTAGTGTGCTGGTTAAACAATAGCTTGCAGCTAGGTAGTACAAAGAGTTTTACTGCAATTTTACTAACAGGAAGTGAATTGGATATAAATCTAAATGCAAATAGAAGCTCCACCCTACAGTTTTGGGCTTTTTGTTATATCATTCTCCATTTTTAAGATTGCATTATTCTCTGGTTCATGCTATGTCAATGATAAAGATATTAATGAAAGATCCCACAGCGTTTCATTCTCCATTAACTGCACAAGCCAGTGTTGATATTTTGGAAAATTAATGCATATCTGGGGTCTGCAATAGCAGCATTAGATCTTTGTTTTAGTGAACATACCACCCATCCCATGGCCTATTCATAGCTTCTGCAGTATGTACAACTTCAAAATAACAGTGGAGTCAAATTCAGGGTGCTTCGATTCATTCATTTTTCAGTTCATTCAGACCTTTGCAGAGGGGTCAAAACTATGACTCGGGCAACCTTTTTGGAAAGGCAGACTGGAGATCCAGACAGTTATTTGCTGTCAACCAAACACTTTTAAAAAAACCTATTCGTAAAAATAATCCAAGTGAAGCTTTACACTACTTACACTGTAGAGCTCCAGTCTGAAGCATAACAGCTTTACAGCTCTATCACTAAAGTGTTTTGGGAAATGCTAATGTTTTTGTGCCGAATATTTGAGTGCTTGATCAAAGAATGGGATTTTTGTTGTGTCAAACTGTCATTTAAAAAAAAATAAAAGTCTAGGAATGAAAAGTAAGACTTTCAAATTTTCTCATGCAAAGGATGTAATTATTTAGAAAAAGTAATTATTTTGGGTTTGCTTACCAAAATAAAATTGTGTTGCAGAGAATTGCTTGTGCTGCCTCTAACTCATGGAGATCCAGTAAGAACAGGCAGTGTGAAGAATTCTATAATGAAAGGATGAATCAGTTACGAAGCCAGTGTTTTAGAAAGGGTTTAACCAGGGGGACAGTCTGGCAGGAGATTGGTTAGATGAAAGAAAATGGTGGGGAGAAAAAATGGCATGACAGGTGAAATGTGTAGGTCTTCACAGGAGTCTTCCGCTCTTGGTAGAAAATCGGGTAGAGGAACTTTGCCTCATGGAGTAAACCAGAGAATTTAAGCGCTCCTTCGAGTGCAGTGAGGCTTTTGAATATATTAAAGCAAAATATTCAAAGTTTCGAAATCGTGATTTATTCAACCTGCAACTCCAGGATAAATCATCACTGATATTTGAGCAAGTTTGGACTCAGCATTTGGGTGCACAACCCAGTTTTGCATATGATGCCTACCATCACTGAATTTACTCAGGACTCTATATTCAGTCACCCTTGTGTTTGTGTTGATTAGACACACTTTGTTAAATATGGGTTAGATGCTTAGCACTGCATGATGGCTGCAGCTTTTACCTTTCTGGAGGAGTTTGTTTTGGATATGAACCTGGGTCATTCTAAAGTTCTTGTTGGGCACCCCAGTATGACATCTAAAACTTGGGTCCATTCTTTTTCTTTAAAGGATCTCTACAATTTATGCCTCCAAAATAAGAAAGCAAATAGCCAACACTTGTAAACATATAAAATGATTCCTATAGATCAATTCAGTTATGAAACTTGTACTATTATAATAACAAAAAGAGAAGTAGTATAAATGGATATGTGAGAGCAGAGTGCTTGCACGGTTGATGTCATGTCTGCCAGAGCTACTGTAGTAAATGCACACAGCAGTGAAAGAGTCAGCAGGTCACAATATAGTGACATGAATGTTTGAAAAAGCTCTGCTTTTGAGTGGGAAACCTTAGGTTATGTGATATGATACTGTGAGATGTTTTAATCCCCAAAGGAATAAAACTAGCCCATGCAGGACTGTGGTTATTCAGGAGACAGCAGTGATCTTACTGTCATTTTGACAGATGGAGTGCATCATGTTCATAATGATGGATGATCAGTTAACTGCTTAGACAGGTGCCTTTATTCCTACACTGTCCCTTTCTTTCAGTCACTGGAGAACTTCATCTTTCTTCTTAGGTGAGCTTTGCTGTATTTCTAAATACCTCTTCCATCACCAGGACTATGTAAAGGGTTTCACTTCTGCCAGACATGGTTTTAAGGTTAAGCTACCTGAGATATGGCTGTGTATCACGCCTAAATGCTCAGTTATGTCCTGGTTCCTCTCTAGTTTCTGAGGACTGGCTTTGAACTGAGGCACCAGCTCAGAGTGAGATCTCAGTCCACACCCTGAATGCCCTGGGGGCATGACGATGCATATATGTGTGATTATAACTCTTGGTTTTAAAATAATGCAAGGCAACTTTTTTGTTACCTGCTTCAAAATTTTTAACTCATTCCTTCTTTTTTCATCTTTTCCAATTACGGAGATGTCAAGGTTTAATAATCTTTGGAACACTGTCCTTGTGGCATAGAATGTGGAAATATAGCCCATGCATGTGATGGAGTGTGCATGTGTTCAGGCATCCTGAACCGGATGTGCTGGCAGACATGTCCTGAAACTAACTTTCTCTTAATTCCTGCTTTTAGCTCACTTGCAAAGCTAGCTGGATATAGATTGTCCATGTAAGCTGTAGCTTGTCCTGTATTTCTACTTGGCTTAATGAGTAATCTCCTTCCAATGTATATATGTTTAATCAGGAGATGACCTCGGTCAGATATGTATGCTGAAAATGTTCTACTTGCAGCATGTTTTGCTAAGCAAAAGTAATTCTGTTGAGAATTCCTGCCATAGAAATCCCTTTCAAAATACTTTTACTGAAGGAAAGAATACGTGTCAGATTGTGAATGGCTGTCTCCCTTACTTCCTTGATGTTTTCGAGAACAGTTTCAGTGATATGATATACCTGTACTGTATTTACCTCTGAAGGTTTCTGTTTCTCAAGCTGCTGCTAATTTAAGTTTCAAATAACTTCCTTTGGTATTAAGCAATTATTTATAGGTTGGTTAGATTCAAATAATTTATCCTAAATCTCAGATCTGTCCTTAATCTGTTTACTTTCAGTCCTGTTATTTTTCCTATTTCTAATAAATGCCAACCTCAAATATCATTAAAGTCTGCTTTACAAATTTCAAATTGCCATGTCTGTCTAATCTACATTTTTTAAATTTTTGTCTATTTGTGCCTATATACATGCAGACTCCAGAAAAGACAAGGGGTCTTGCAGTAGGTCTCTTTCTCAATTAATATTTGGGAACAGGAAACAAGCTTCTTTCATGGCTATTTCAAATATTGAGATCCATTAAGAACACTGCTTGCTGTTGCAAAATTTTGAAAGCTTTGTGGACTTTTCTTCTTGGGTTTTTTTGAAGTGTGACACCAAAACTACCTATCTGAGGGTCTTTTCATCATGATCAACTGTCAACATTCAGGACTAACAACAGTGCCACTAGTGGCACTGCCTTGGAGGAGAAATGCCAAAGCAGAGCCAATGCCTGCTCCCCTGTGGGTGAATCTATTCCAAACCCATAAGTCATGTCTGGGAAGGGGGACTGTCAAGTTGAATGTCTATTGAGAAAGGATGTGCTGTCTTCAGTGGATGGTCAGGCCTCTCATTACAGTGCCTGCTGTGACATCCATGGTGTGGTTGGTGCTAAGTGACATCACTGCTTCTCCAGTGAGGGAGAGGGCAGAGGATCAGCTCTGCCAGCCCAGGCTGAGGGGTGCTTCAGT
>NW_009926044.1:289-41823 GCF_000696875.1 Nestor notabilis | reverse complement strand
TGCCTGCTGACGAGGAGCCCAGCAATGAGAAACTAAACAACTGAGCTTAGCTGCTGTACTGGGGGAAGTACAGGGAGGTTTTTCACATAGTAGCCTGTTCAACAAAGCCCCTGAAGTCACTATTCCACATAGAGGAATAGCTGCCATCCTGACCCTGGCTATTTGTTTTCTTCTTTCCTGATTATTGCGGATGAATATTCTGTCTTCCCCCACCTCCTCTCCCCTGCCCCCTCTGTAATATTCTAGCCTTGAGGGAGCATAGGAAGCAGCATACCCTATCAAATAGAGTGGTAGGGCATGGTTCTTGAATGCTTGATCATTCCTGTCATATTGTTTGCCTACACTTTTTGCATTGTAAATGCTCAGTAAGACCTTTGATCCCTGAGCTGGTCGCATTAAGTTCCACTGCTCAATGAGCCCCTGCTGTGGATTTACTGGACTTACTGTATCTGTGGAAAAGAATTAAAGGACACAGGCTGCTTTGTGTAAACTAACCTGGGAGGAGAGATGTGTTCTGGAAATCAAGCATCAGCATTTCTGCCTGAGCCGTGTCTCTGCGGAGGGAGCGGCATCGCTGTGCAGGCTGGCTGCTGCAGCTGAACAGTGTTGCCTTGCTGTGTTTGCCTAGCTGGGCGGATGCTAGGAGACAAGGGGAAAGTGGATAGGAGCTCAGATGGGTTTGCCTGTTTTGCGTAGGATCCTTGTCGATGCACAGTTGTTGTCATGCAGAGAAAAGGGAAGAAACCTGCCCTGCACTTCCTGTGCCGAAAAGGGAGGGGGTGACAGTCACCAACAGCAGTTCCTGGCTGTTTCCTCGCTGGATGCAGCTCTGTGCTGGAGGAGGAAGAGAAGAATCAGGGCGGTGATACACACACTTATGGTGTGAACTGCCTGTAGCGTAGGAAAGGGTGCTGTTATCTCCCACAAATCCTCCTACAGACCCTGTGGGAATAATTGCAACCCCTCCTAACACGAATAACCTTGAGCAACCCTTTAGCAGAGACCACAGTGAATAGCTGCATTGTGGAGGGTTTGGCTCGCTTCTTTTCTCACTGGTGTTTCAGAAAGGTGAATTTAAGGTAAATGAAAGTAAATAGAATCAGTAATATAATAAACCAGACAATGACAATGACAAAGAAATGTTGAGCAACAATCAAAACTCTGTGCAGGGACCAAAAGTTTGCTGTCATGGATACATGCCCAATACCTATCATTTTACCTAAAAATAAACGTGTTATATTTTTTTTTCCTGATTGTGAAAATTCCTTTGATGATCTGTCCTGGTGACAAAAAAATATTCTTGTCACTTTGGAAAGAAATTAGCTGGAGAAGTATTTCCTTGCTTGCTTGCTGTAGAAGCTGCCACTCTTGCCTTCTTTTTTTCATTTACCAGCTCAACTATCCAAGTGGATTTCTTTGGTCATGGCTATAGCTCATTTTATTCCTTGTCCAGGGAAGTACCAAGACAAAAAACACAACCTGCCTACATAAGGAAGCTGTATAGTCTGATTATGTGAGAGGGAGTGCAATGCGTAATCACTGTTAAGGGGAAGCCAGATTCCCAAGCTCCTTCCCTGGCAAATCTGTGCTGGAAAACGGCTGCTTGAAGCAACTCAAACTAGCATCTTTGGTGCAAAGAACTTACTCTTTCACTTCACAGTTATAGACTGCATGAGCAAACAGACACATTTTGCAGTGTCGTCCTTTAAAACCTGTGACAATTTCTTTCTTTCCCCTTTCATTCCATCCTTCATTGAGTAGGACAAAACTACAATATTTTTTGTAAATACCTGTCAGTGTGATAGCCCTTCCTCTCCCTGCAGCCACTCTCAGCCGACTCATGCTTCTCTCCTACGGAGACTTCTTTCTGAATTTGATTCCAAATCAAGTTTGGGAAAATATAACTTAACCTATGCAGAGGAATTTTTAGTCAATATCTTATCCTTTCTTCCTCTGCTGTCTTCCAGATTCAGTCTTACCTTTGATGCTGCTTTATTTCTTGTTTTTGCTCTTAAATCAAAGGAGAATAAAAATGTTGTGCAGAAGAGGTAACAGTGACCAGGAAAATTGAGATGCCTGGGCAATTTTTTAAAACAAAGTAACAAATATATCACTCTTGTAATTCTTACTATCCAATGTTTTGCAGTATATTAACTAATAGTTTAGTAGCATGGGTTGCTAAATTGTCATGTTCATCTATTGTCTCTCTTGCTGAGTTCAAATATAAAGATGAATTTCAGGTCCATGTGGTATATATGGTTTTGTCAAAATGAAAGAACAAACAAACAAATCCCACCAAAAAGCAGCTGTGGAAAGAGAATACATTTTTCAAGCTTAATTAGCACGTAGCGTGGCTACACTTATGTAAGTTACTCATATGAGTTACACTTATATAAGTTACCACTTATTTGCATCAATTTGCATCTAAAATTAAGAAAGAAATTTGTACTTTAATTCAGCTTCTACTCTTGCCTGGCTCTGTGACTTCAACTGCGTCAGCTGCCCTTATTCTGTTAAACAAACTAATCTCTATCTGTTGTTCTATTCTGGTTGCACGAAGTCTAGATTATATAGGAGATGAGTTTGAAAATTTCTGTAATCATTGCATGACAATTGCCTTGGTAACTATGTGCATAATTAGAGAGGAGGTTATAACCATCCCCACAATTTAACCACAGAAACACATTTACGGTGTGTTTGATGTTTCATGCAATAAGTTCATATCCTTTTTATGAGCAATAAATTTAGTAATTAAAAATACTACCACACATTACAGGAGATACAACGTGTTACAAGTACGTACTTAAATTGCATTAAAGCACTTGATGTGTGGGTAAATCACATAGAGCAATAGGTCCTTGTATGCTTGTGCTCACTCACTTTCAGGTACCAGTAGGACATTTTAGGCATCCGTTCTAGTTCAGGCAGTTTGTGCTAACAGTTATTTTGACTTTAGAGCAATACTGCTAACATAAGAGGAAAAAGCTTGTAAGAAAATTTCAAGACTTGAATGAGTTTGTAACTAACTGCACACTGAAGAACAAGGCTCTGCTCTGAGGTGATCACTGTTCTCTAAACAGAAGTTAGCTCCATGTGTGGTAGATGCAGTACCATCTCTTTACTCCATTTGTAGCCTGCCTCAAGCTGTAGTGGATCCTTTGCCTTTAAACATAAGCTTCTCCCCTTAATTTGGACAATGCCAACTAGTGTTTAGCTACTTGATAAACTTCAGGTAAGATCATAACAATCATGGGATTATGATTATTATTTAATCAAAATGAACCAAGAACAATCATAGTAGAGCAGCTGTTGTAGCTTCCCTTCATCTAAGCGGAGCCAATATAGTCTATGAGGAAAAGTGTATTTTATTTGTGTATTAATCACTCACATGAAGTACCAGGTGAGGGGTATAATGGCCAAAAAGGGGAAATCTGTTCACATCAACCTAACTCCTGCTGTTGGGCTCAAATCCTTCCCCCTGTTACTGTCCTAGTAAGCCCAGCAACTGCATCAGAACTCTAATTCCTCCCATTTGTTCCCATATCATGTGTGTCAGTAGGCAGGCACTTCGAAGAGGCACCCACCTGTGCTGATTATCTACAAAAGTTATGGGAGCTGTAATGGTGTCACTCATAATTCCCCTCCCTTGTATGAGCATGCAAAGTACCTACACTTCTATAAATGAAATACCCTTAGAAGTGTATTTTTTATTCCAGATTTCATAAGTGAGTTTTGCCAATACATTCAGAATTTATGCATACAAATACATAAGCTTTCTTTTTTCCCCACACTGTTTTAAATTATTATAATTATTTTTATAGAAGATTTTACTTGCTTTTCAACTTTGCTGTTTCAGAATGTGGTTATCAGCCTGACAACATTTTGGCAACTTGCCCCTGTAGTCATTCTGTAGTTTTGAACATTTCCATGATTTATCAGCATATTGCCGCCAACGAATTGAATCTACATGACTGAAATACACACATCGAGTAATGCCAAAGTATTTACTGTCACGGACAATACTCACTATTGTCAGACTTGGAACCACAGTTGCTTCTTTAAATTAATTTAATTTTACCTGGGACATGGCAGCTGCCATAAAACCTCTAGCACTGTAGTTAAGGCTGTGGAATTATCTGTTTACCACAAATATTTCTGGAATTTACTCTATGTCAAAGACATTGTTAATTCTGGGTTTGTTTGTGGCTCAGTAGAGCATGTTATGAAACTATATAGCACAGGAAGAGTTTTCCTCAGCTTTCTTGGTGAGTCACCCTTTCTCTAGAAGGACACGTATCCTCTGATTTGCTTCAGTGCAGGAAGGAAAGGCTTTATTCTTTAAGGTTTATGCATTGGTTATGAAATTGTGGATGTTATTAATTTATCTTACTAAAATGCCTTTTCCCCTTTAATTTCAAGAAGTCAGATGACTAATAGAACACATTGCATGGTCAGAAGGAGGCAGCATTAACTAGTTTGTGCTTATTTTCATTCATATCAGCTAAATAAATGTACATTCAGTTCTTTGTCCTGCCACATATTTTTTGTGTGGTCTTAGCCTGCCTGTGTTTTAGTTCCTTTTGTGTACAGAAAGCTAAACATCCTTAGCTCCTGTGGCTCTCTTCAGGGTAAAAAAAACAAATGATCTTTCAGTCTCTTTAATGCTACTTCCATTTCATAGGCAACCTTCAGGCAGTGTACCTGCCTGTGGACAGTAGCTTTGACTACTGCTGTCTGGTCCTTCATGCTCCAGGGATGCCCTATAGTTGTACCTGGGGATGTAAAAGCTCAGCTCACCAGCTGTACAGTCAACACATTTGGTCAGGAAAGGCAGCCTTGAGGTGTTCCCAGTAGTCATACTTAATATAGTAGATACCACATAAACACTTGAGAGATTTACATCTGCACTGTTGCCTTCATAGAAATGTCATATGAAAGAATGCTATTCATTTAAAAGTTGCTGTGAGATATCAACAAAGCTGTTTCTTGGCTTTTACAAACAACAACCAACCAACCCCCAAAGCTTTCTTTCTCTTTGAAGGAGTTGTTCCACATTTGGTATCTTTAGTCCAAGAATACAGAACAACCCATAATATTTGTTCACTGGAGTGTGGCTCCCTCTATATTCATTTATTTGGTTAGTAAATAAGAAAGGGAGTTTTTCCAAGGAAGGAAAGCTTGAGTTTACAGGCCCAGGGTAACTGCCTCTCTGGATCTTTGAATACCCTTTTGGGAGGTCATTATGAGATTTGGGAATTTTTGTATTATTGCCCCCCCCTCCCCCTCCCCCCCAAGGCCAAGAGTATATGTATTGATAAGAACTAAAGCCACTGAGGCCATGAGGGAATATTTCTTTCTATTAGGGTGAGAGTGCTCCTCATTGGGCATATATATGTGATAACAGTAATACATATTGAATGTGGAGCCATCTTCCAAGTGAAGCAGTGCAAGTCTGGGAGATGCAGGCTCTTGCTCGGCTCTTACGGTGCTATGATACAAGTGCTCAAGAGCTGTGTAAAATCACAGCCCCACCTGCTTGTAGGCTTGAAGCAAACAATAACTTGGCAGATCAGGGTCCTTTTCTCCCCATCCTGTACAGCACACCTCACCTTAGGGTGTAGGTTCTTCTTCAGGCAGTCACTGCCCTCTTCCCTGTATGTGAATGTAAACAGTGAAGCCAATAGTTTGTGTATGTCCATGAACTCAGCTCTCTCCAGCTGGCTGAGTTTTAAATAGCAGGATGGGTTCATGCGTGCCAACCTTTTACCAGCAGTCACTTGGGGATGTACAGCCGGGGAGTGCAAAGCAGTAACAAATGATCCTCAGTGTGCACAGAAAGATAACAGAAGACACAGTAGGTCTTTCTGAAGGCTCTTTCCTGAAAGAATAATCAAATTAAGCACCAAAAAACTACCTGATGAGTGTTGTGTCATGAGCATTATACCTTGAAAAATTGTTACATATGGCATTTTTTCTCTTTCTCACAGGTCACACTTAGACATGTACAAAGGACTTGATGAACATCTACTTAAGAACAATGGAGTTGGAATTACAGAGGAATTTTGAAATGCAGTGCTTGATATGGCAGTGTGAACTAAAGGATGATTCTGCTGTATTTGGGCTTTTTCTTATTATACAAAGATAGGGGAAGCTGTTGTTTTTGTGTGTCTTCTCTTATCCTGAAGGGATCAGCAAATATCCAATACCTCCTAGAAGAAAGCAGTCTGGTAAAGTAGATCCATTTTTAGTGACTAGTGGGTCAGTTACTTTACAGCACCCAGTAGCCACACAAGATGATATGTGATGAATAGCATGAGCATGTCAAACAGCAAGGAAAAGGTGTAAATATATAGATTTTGAAGTCTGGAGATTTTCTGGTGGAAGAATAAGTATTCATCACCTTCTGATCAGTGTTTTTTGACTTTTAAATTGCCACAGAGACTTCTGGTTTCCACCTGACTCATACTGTGGATCTGTGCATCCATTTGATCAAATGAAGAAACAGAAGGAAGAGACCAGTGACTTGGCTGATCCTGTGGAGGACACCTCAGCATTTGGAAATTTCTCCATGTCAGCCTTCGGTAAGAACACGTGTAGCACATGAAACAATCCAAAGTATATCAGCCTCTTGCATTTTAAGTGCTGAGGTGTCCCACAGTCACTCAGGCCCATGGTACATAAAGGTATCGTGGCTTTTCTTTTGTTCCAGTCAAGAGCAAATATTTGCACATGGGAAAATGTTTTAGCTCTACAGACTAATACATCAGCCATCTGCCTAGAAAAGCCAACACCTTTCTGTGCTGAGACGGATACATGGGGGAGGATCCTGTTCTGTCAGTTCTCAGATTCCTGTGCCTCACCTCACTGACGTTAAATCCATGTTTGTTTGACTACCCTTGGTCTGATTACGACAGATAAATCCAGACAGTAAAGTAGGTATGGATATGTGAACAGTGGCAGTAAATTTGGCTTCCCGGAATATGTGTTCGTAGCAAAGGCAGAACTCAGAGAAGACTTTTATAGAAAAAAATGGGCTTCCACAGGTGATGCTGTATTATGTCAGCATCCATACATACAGTATACAGGTTATGAATTCTGTAATTCTGAACAGTCTACACAGGTAGGCTTTCTCAGCTATTGGTCCTTATATTGTGACGGAATTTATTCTGTGTAAAACAACTTCTCCTCTCATACTAACATTTTCAGTCTTTTTTTTCAATGCTAACCCAAACAATAGAGGTCAAATAAATCTGGTTTGTTTAGTTTCAGTTAGCCAAGGAACGAAAGGAACAGTTTCCCACTCTTTCTCAAGAGAGGGAAGTAATGAGTGTGGATAAAAATCTGCCCACTAATCTTGTGAATAAAGCTTTATGGTAGGAAGAGAAGAAAAGAGGGAGTAGTGCCTCACGCCATTCATTTCAGAGGAAAAAAGGGGGAGAAATCATGCTGTGGCTGTCATTGCACAGGCTACAGATGTATTATTTTATCCCAGAGCAATGAGACTTTAGTTTGAGGTCTGAGTTTCTGTTCCATCAGGAGAGATACTGCCTGGCAAAATAATCTTTGAAGGGGAGAATGCAGAAATATAGTAGCCACTCTAAAATTAATGAATGTTGAGCTAAGCTGCAAGTGGAAAATACGTGTGCAACATATAGGGTGGTTTTTACCTGAGTATCTAGCTCCACCAAAAGGACTGGATCTGAATCTTTAAGAATCACAACGATTTAGTCTGATTTCTCAAGGCTATGTCTGAGGACAGATTTCAGCCTGGTACCCATAGGGATTTGAGAAGGGAAAGAAAAGGGAGAAACCTCCTTTAATCACTTTGCAAAGAGATCTCATCTGACACAGGGTAATTTATGTGCCCATGACATTTCTAGAAAGTGGCTGCTGGATGAGTGGTTTGTCAAAGCTATCGAAAACTTTGAAAGCTAGCAAGTATCTGCACAGACTAGGGTAATCCATGACAGTAGGCTTTTATGGCAGATGCTGTCATCTTTGCTATTAATGTAATTGTAGTAGTAGGCGAGGAAACAAGAATACCTTGAACAAAGATGTAGTTACTAGAGTTAAAGGGAGGACAACAGGTTTGTTTTGTAACTGACTTCCAGATATGAAATGAGAAGTTTTTGTATCACACTGCATTTAAAGCATAGCCATGCAAAAAAGTGCAGTCTTCTCTCAAATATCCATCCAGAACCTGTAGCCTTAGTCTTCTGCATCTTAAGTAGGTGAAGCAGGCTTTGACTGATACTGTAACTATCCCACATTGTATTTCCTGCCTGAGTTAGGGCAGAGGCTGTTTCAAGCCAGTGTCTCCTGTGATCTGGGCTGAAAGTGAATGCACGGAAGGAAAAATAATCTCTGCAATATGACAGCAAAGACCCACCGCTTTCCACCTACTCTTTTTGGTAATATTTTGAATCTACCATACTTAAGCATTTCCAAAGTTATTTTGTGCTGTGCTTTTCTCAGTAGCAAATCTTCTCTCAACCCTACTTTGTAAAAGTGCTGCCATGGCTATCCTGTGTCGTCTCTGGCAGCCAGCTCACATCCCTTTCTCCTGAACATCTCTGGCATGCTTGAAAGAGGGTATGCCCACAGACTGCGAAATGTTGCCAAATCAGATAGATTTGACCAGATAGATCAGATCAAACAGATACAGAAATAAATGAGTAGAGCCAAACACAACTCAAAGGAATGTGATTACCAGTTTAATGTTGTTTCTAGTGTTTCCCCGTAGGTTAAAAAAATCATTTAACTGTTTATGAAGACAATATATTGTTAATGACTAACACAAGAGTTTTATCTTCTTTTTTTTTTCTTTTTCCCCCTGTTAGTGTACAGGTCATTTATCACCATTCATTTGGAATATATGCTTACATCCAAATTTTACATAATTATGAAGTCATACATAGGTCCAGTATAACTCAGTCATGACAAATTAATACTAGCTATTTTAAATAAGCAAAGCTGTCCTGCTAAGATCCTTTCTTCACCTTTTATACATGTATACAGGCAACATCATAGGAAATGGTAGATAGCACAAAGCTTTGTATGTAACATAACATACATGCTCTTATTGCGCATGAGTTGCTTACTGTCTTGCTCTAATGAAAAAGCACATTGCTGGGATAAAAAGCTATTTCAACTGACTTCAGCTTTTTACTCAAAACAGATGTCTACCCTTGCAGATAGTGATCCTGGGGAAATTTTTAGAAGACTTTGTATATACAAGATGCCACCTCGATGTCTGGGTTGAGATGCTACATTAAAATAAAGGGTGACCTGGGATGAGCTTCACATGACTCAGTTGCCATTTAAATGAAAAGAGCAAGGACAATCCTGCTCATTTTTCCCATACCAGACTTTACAAGCATCGCTTAGCCTCAGAACTGGAGTTCTGGGACTATCTCCTTCAATCTCTGTTGCTTCACTGTGCCTTTATCATAGCAAACCCTGTAGCTGCTATTTGATGATTATCACCTCACAAGAGACCACATTCTCAGTGCGAACTGTCTGTCCTGTTTTCAGCATATTGGAATGACAGTTAAAGAATTACATAGAAGAAAGCTAAGCCCAGATCAGTGGTTTATTTCTGTATAAACTCTTCAAAAATCTACAGGAAGAGCCTTCCTCTCTGCTTTGCCAGCAAAGATTTTTTTTCCTTTAAGGAGAAGTAAATGCATAAAGCAGAGGTACACTAATGACTAACAAGCTTCTTGCAATAAAAATTATGAGCCTAGATGCACCAACTAACCTATATAATAAATTGCAAATAGACATCAAAAACATTGGTTATAAATCTTGGTCAGAAGCCTTAGCTGACTTGACAAAGCCATAGTTGGATTGATAAAATGCAACTCAAAGTGGCTGCACCTTAAACCATCACTTTCAGTTATTCAGATAACTAATTTCAAAGTGTTTAATAGATTTCTCCTCTTATTTTCCAAATGGGCATTACAGTCTTTCTATGTTTGTTCTTCAAATAGTACATATAAATTTCTTATTAAATCTGATATACCAAAGCTGCTTGTTAAGAGTTCAAAATGCTAGTAGGGGCAGAGAGGTGCAGCTTCACCTCATAGAGGCTATGGTCATTTCACAATTCCTGGCTACAGTTCTGTCTGAATGAGGCGTAGTGCTTTCTTCATGTTTTCTATTACTGAAAGAAAAATAAATAAAAAATGTAAAAATATACTTAAAGTGCATTTCTACTATTAGAAAACCCACCTTCTTTGATTAGCAAATTGTTCACATTGAAATTAATTTATGGTCATACATTATATATTAGAGCTTTCTATTGTGAAAATTCTGGCATTGATAATGAAATAGAAGATAAAAGTTTCATGAATCAAATCGTTTAACTTAAAGGGATTCAACAACACTCCTTTCAACTCCTTTATTTCTCAACAGCAAGTCTGGTAATCAGATGTGACGTGCATAGTTGCGGTGAGATACTGCATTGGTGTCAGATAGATGGTATAGAGTAAAGGCTAGCTCAACCTGAAAAATCACATTCCTTTCTGAAATATGAGTGTTAGGTGTTACTCAGGTAACCACCAGCATTTCTTTACCGATTCCCTCCCACCGCTGGCTGTTTACATTGTGCAGTTAGTTACCTTTAAGTATAGTGACTTTCACCATTCTCCACCAAACTGCTCAGATCTTGATCCTGAAAGTTCTCACCCATGATCTTTGTCTTAACTGAGTAGTCCCAATAAATTAAATTGGACAATAGCTGTGCCCAAGTGTTTTGCTAGAACAGGTTAGACTATCATAATCTATTTAGGGTGGTGAGGCACTGGAACAGGTTGCTCAAAGAGGTAGTAAATGCTCCATCCCTGGCAGTGTTCAAGGCCAAATTGGACAGAGCCTTGGATGTCATGGTCTAGTGTGCCCATGCAGGAGGGTTGGAACTAGGTGATCTTAAGGTCCTTTCCAACTCTAACCTACAATTCTATGATTCTACTGCAAATGCTCACACAAAGTTTTTATTCATTACTTTGAGATCTTAACATATTCTCAAGCAAGGATGATTGAATGGGGTGTATCTGGCTGCTTACAGTGTGAAATGCAGAGTAACATGACAAAGGGAACACTTACAGATTGGTATGTCCTGTGGTTCATAAGTGTAAAGTCTGTTGGAGTATCTTCCTGTGATATCAGCTCTTACAGTGAGAGATGGGTCTGAAAAAGTAACTGTATTAAACACTGCTTTCCATTCCCACAACAAGTGAAGGTGATCTTCTGCTTTCATCAGTGAGGTAATTATGATGCCTTTACTCTCTGTTCAACCAACTACTTTTTACTTGGAGAAATCCAAACAAAAGCTAATGTTCACTTTTATATTATGCAGGTATTTTAAAGTGACAGACTACACATGCATTTCATCCATATTTAAAGAAAAATATCCTGTTTTACAAGTTCTGAGGTTACATCAGGAGAGGCTAATTTTACTGGATGCACACATAGTGAGGGTCACGCACACCTAATGCAATATTTGCATGACCTGCCTAGAGCCTTCAGGATGAAAATCATTTGATTCTTAATGTTTCCATCATGGGAACAAGTTGTGGACTTTTCTTCTGCCAGTTCCCCTTCCAAGCTTTTTGTTAATCAACAGACTCCTGCTACTCCATTGCTCACAAAGCCCACAAAAGTCTGAGTGTGGGCTTCATCTTATCTAACTTTGGATGCCACCACAGAGCTTGTGACTCTAGGCTCCCTGTACAGTCAGTGAAAAGGAACAGGCACTCTGCAGCGTGATTCGTTCTATTCCAGAAGTCTGCTTTATGATGAGATAAATCATTCCTTAGATGTCACTGACCATTGACTTGCTCTGTGGTAATGTCCACACTGTAGACATCTACATTCAGTCAGATATCAGACTGTTTTCAATAAACTTTGCCTTATAATAACATTAGCAAGAAGCACAGAGAGCAAAAGCCCATATGGTAACAGATATTTAAGCATCTTGACTCCAAGCACAGATCAGGTACCCTCCCAACATATCTGTTATCTGGGGAAGTTTACGAGAGTTAAAGTCTACAACAGGGGGAGAATTGAACTCAGATCTGCCAAGTTCCAAACTAATGCCATGGCAATGATAAATTTTGTTTTTTGTTGGTTTTTTTTTTTTTTAAATGAATCATTTTGATGTTCCCAAAGGAGGACACTGGTATACATTCAGATATCACATCTCTGAAGATACATAAATATCGTACATACCTATGAACATGATTCGAGGCACGTATTGCCCATCAGGTGACAGGTTTTTATCTGTGGTTTCATGCTGGCAGAGAAATTAAAGCTAGTTACTGAAACATTTCTGTAGATTTTGCTGAAGTATTACCGCCTGTGAGTAGTCTTGTATCAGAGGACAAAACCAAAATAAAGGTACTACTTGCATGAGGATACACATGCACAAATGCCTGTACTTACATGTAGCTGAAATGCCAGAGTTATTTAGCTAAAACAACATGAAAAAGCACAAAGAAGGAGAAAACATAGACCAAAAAAAGAACCCCAGTGAAACAGCCCCAAACCCTTCATACCATGAGATTCAGCATAACGAAGTTATTTTGGGCCATTTCCTGTATCTCTTCATTTTCTGCAAAAGCTTTCTTCAGTGCTAGAAAAGACATGGTCATTTTGAAGTCCATTCCAAACTCTGCCTTTCCATCTGCATTAAGGCACCATGTTGGCCAGAGACTGGCCACATTGTTCCTGTCCCTGCTGATTCACAATCCTAGGGAGACACTTAAAGGCTCCACCACTGCATTTTGTTTTTTTGACCCATGTCAGTACAACCTCCTGGCTATGAAAAGGGAAGCTCTCTTCTGTTATTTGTGAGGCCTGTCGTCTCAGCTGGACAAAAGTGCATTATTCTCAGAAAATTCTTACTAGATCGATTTCAGCAGCCCTGTCCTTGTGTCCTTCTTTAGTTACAAGTTCAGGAGAGCCAAACAATATTAAATCTGTTCAATGAGTCAGTAGCAAATCTGTGCATCTTAATTTAAACTGCTGAGTGCTGCAGCACTGAGCATTTTTCACGTTCTTTGTTGGGTAGTTTCGTAGTGGAGTTTTTGTAAATAACTAATAAATTCTTAGCACTTCAAATGCATTTTTATTTACCTCTTTAATTTCTTTAAATAGGTTTCAGTAAGTGCATGGTAAATATATAGGTAGGTGCAGTTTCTCATGAAAGTATTCACATATTTTTTACACTGAAAAAATCAAAATTACCTTGGCAGTATTGACAGTCTTCCAAATGATGAATTACCATCAGAGGCTTGTTACTTTATTAATAATAATAAAATATGTAGTTAGATCATTTGACAAGTATGCAAATGGGTGACTTTATGAGCAGACTGGAAAAGGCAGATTACATTTAATTTTATGTTAACCCACAGTAAACCAATGTTTTTTATAGACATTCTGTAAACAATTACAGATATTTTTGAGCAAGGGAAAAAAACATAACTCCTTCATAAAAGAAAGAAATAAAGTGAGTTTTTGTATCTAAATAGGTTTTCTAAAGTAAGAGCTTCTAGAAGAAAGAAACGACAGAGCCATCATAACTTCATTCCTAGTTTGCATATAATCAGACTGAAGAAGTATTTAATATTACTTAGGCATGAAGTTCTCCATAATTAAGAAAATAAAAATAATCTATATAACCTGGAATAAAATAGTTTTTATAACATTGGGTTTACCATCAAATATTTCCTATGAAAATTTAATGAGTTTTAAGGTTTCTTGAACAGATATACAGTAAATTATGTTTTCCATAAATAGTTTGGTAAAGAATCAATTTGTTATGTTTTTGCATGTCAAAACATAAACTAGTTCTGTGCATTTTCTCCTGTATTTTTTTAAACTACTGTTATTATTTAGCAAATCAATTATTAATCTTGATCTGCTAATACTATCAATAATTGTTCAGTTCCTAGCCATTTTCCTGTTACATGAAATTAATTGCCTTTTATTTTAAAAATAACTTGCCTTCAATTTAACAATATTATTATCTAAAACAAATTGCTAGAGAGATTTAAATAATTATTTATATGAATTCTCATATATATTTTCAGCTGAGTCCCAGAGAAGATTAAGAGTGAAACTTTCATTTCTACTAAGATAATGGGAAACTGTGAGTACATCATGCATATATGCCAACTAATAAAGTGTTGGGGAAAACAACAGAGGCAGTAGATCACCATGCAAGAGCAAATGTAACAGATTTCCAGATGTTAATCTTAAGGAAGTAATCAGAGGTACACAATATTAAAAAAACAACAGATGTATTTCTAAAATTATAATATCTGTTTATCATTGCTTATTCAAATGACAACACTGGTCTTGTGACAAAGAAATGATAATGTTAAACTATTGGACCATGATGTTGATTCAGAGCCATGAGACCCCTACAATGGCTTTTATTTATAGAGACAAAATATGTTTTATTTAACTGTGTGGTCTGCAGATCAGCTGTCTTGGTGTTTCTTTGTTCTGTTTCATTATAGTATTTTCAGGCATGACTGATTAACATCTTTGTTTTTCAAACTGTTTTTAATCTCTTACCTTTTTTTTGCTTGATAAAGCCCTTCTTCATAAGTTTGTACCCAGGTAATTTCATCTCCCCATCCTAGAAATAAACAAAAAGCTTAACTGGTGGCCAAACAAGTAACTCATGACAAATTCATTTTTTAACATTCATTAATAGTTGTACTAGAATAAGATTTGGGTTTTTTAGTCAAAGTTTCCTAAACATGGTGGATATGCTTATTCTACATCTCCTGATAGGTGTATTGGAAGATTTAAAAAACCCTAAACCACCAATCCCCCCAAAAAAAACCTCAGCTAGTTGAATATCCAATTGAAGTCCTTTGGCAAACCTGTCAGATACCTTTTATATACTCAGACATTCCTAAATCAGCACCCAAATCCTTTGTATCTTTGTTGTCTGCTCTGTATTTCATGTAGACCCTGGGGCTTAAAGAGAAAGTTGGCTTATAGAAGAGAAAAGAATAAAATATGACAGCTCAAATAAGATCAACTTTAATATGAACGTTGTTAGAACAGTCTTGGATTATAAACTTGTCTCCATAGTAATGAATTTCAATCTCTGGGGTTGCAAGTACTTAAGTGAATTACATAATTTAATAAAATAAAAAAAAAAGGCTTTTAAATAAAAATGTCCACTGAAACAAAAATCTTAATGAATCATCATCTTCATAGTTCATCCATAGCTAGTGATACACTGATCTCAAGAAGCAAATTGTCCAGTTGGTTTAATGCCTCCAAATGCCAACCCCTTTGTAGTAGACCCCTGCCTCCCGGGAAGTGTTGCTCCATTCATGATGATCCTCAAGGGAACTGTTAGACCAGCTTCTGGATCTGGACCATGTTAAGCTTGTGTTTCTTCTGTGCTGTTTGTACAGTGCTTGGTTATGCAGATCTCAAGTGACAATTGCTTGTTACACTACTAGGTCATCTCTTCTTTCAGGGGAGTGATTTCGATTACTGATCTGTCCCATTAATGGTGGGATTCTGGCATGTTGATCAGTGTGTTCCCAGGCCTGGCTGAAGTCAATTGCTGACACAGGTAACTGCACGGAGGAGTCAGCAAGGGTCATTTTGCAGCAGGTTTGAGTATTCCCCTTTGCTCTGTGAAAATTACAGGTAAAGTGCTCAAGGCATCCCAATGAATCAGAATTAGAAAACTGGTACTTGCTTTCTGTGGCTATTTTTTTCAAAGTTGCCAGAGTTGAAGATATTCTGTTATCTTTTCATGCATTTAGGCTTAGTGGATGTCATGTTTTAAGCCCAGCCAGTAACTCAGAACCACGTAGCTGCTCGCTCACTCCCTTCCTTTTCCTTACCCTGCTCCTGGAGGGTTGGGGAGGAGAATCAAAAGAATGCAACTCCCACGGGTTGAGATACGAACAGTCCAGTAACTAAGGTGTAACACAAACCACTACTGCTACCAATAATAATGATAAGGGAAATAACAAGGGGAGAGGATGCAATTGCTCTTCTCCCACTGACCGATATCCAGCCCAACCCGAGCAGTGATCTGGGCCTTCCGGGTAACTCCCCCCAGTTTCTATACTGGGCATGACGTGCTGTGGTATGGAATACCCCTTTGGCCAGTTTGGGTCAGGTGTCCTGTCTCTGCTTCCTCCTGGCTTCCCCTCCTCCCTGGCAGAGCATGAGACTGAGAAAATCCTTGGTCAGAGTAAACATTACTGAGCAACAACTAAAAACAGCCGTGTTATCAGCGTTGTTCCCAGACTGAAAGTCAAAAACACAGCACTGCACCAGCTACTAAGAAGGAGAAAAAATGACTGCTGTAGCTGAACCCAGGACAGTGGGAAAAATAGATTCTGATCTATGCAAGACAGGCACAGATACCAGACTGATAATAACCTTTTTCCAGGGATACCACTTAAGAGAAATGATTCGCAATTTCAATTTGGTTAATCCAGGTGTTGCATGATTTTGTCAAGTGCTCCCTGGGCAATTAGGCTCAGATGGGACTTCTGTGACAGGTGGGGCTTTGTCAGTGCTTTGTATGGGAAGAGCTAAGAGGGGAGCTGTGGGTTCTGCAAGCTTTGCGCAGTGCAGAAGAGGTCAGGAAGGGAGCTGGAGATTTTTTTTGAGTGAATAGGCCCGAAAGGAGACGGAAGATGGAGAAGAGGAAAAGACCTCAGTAACCTCTTTCTTTGCTTGTATTTGTAATGATTGATCAGACAGAAATAACTTAAAATAAGGTCTTTAGTTAACATCCAGGTTGAAAATTATGCACAGCAAGGAAGTGAATTATTCACTGCAAAGTGTGACTCTGACTTTGACGAGAATCAAGAGAAAAAAGTCATTGAGAAAAACCCACTAATGACTCAAACTGTTGTTCTGTGTATAAAAATGGGTCTGTAGAAAAATTATTCCATAGCAACTGAAGTTATGAAACTGTGTTTCAGTAAGTTGCCATAATAAAATATTCTTTAAACGGTGTACGGATGAATATTTTTTCACTGATAGTCCTACAAGTTCATCTTGATTTTGGAGACTCTGTTTAGGTTATTTACTTCTACTAGGTCACTGTGAGTTATGTAAATTATGCAGGTTACATGAGGCCCTTGGCCATATGCTTAAGAACAAACTGGCAGAGTGATACGACATGGAATAAAACAGTGCACTACCTAGAGTGTCACTTAACACTATTGAAACACATGTCAGTAAGTATATATGTGCTTCCATGTACATTCTAAATAAAAGCGTTTGTCGACCTATATGGTAAGATAAGGAGGTAACTACATACAGTAGATAATACAATACCTCTTGACAGTGTCTGAGGTGCTCGTTTTTCCTTTTTAATTGCCATTGCAAGGTTAGAAGAGACTGCAATTAGCAGGAGGGACAAGGCCAGCGTCGAATGGAACATTATTTCCCTTTCAATGCAGCAAAGAGACTAGAAAACAAAGCAACAGCTTTAGTCTGATGGATTCATCACCTGGAGCAGTGTAAATCAATGTGTTAGTGGTATCCTAACAATCTATACTACAGAGACAGTTTGGGTTATTTCTCTGTGAGAAAAATGCAAAATGGAGGTGCCTTATTTTATCATGCAACACTGCTTTCAGCTGTCAAAATTAGTCTGCATGGGACAGTTCTCACTAACAATGTGATCAGGGGCACGAAGTTCATTTCAGTTCATTTCTGGTTACCCAGCTTTTGATTCTTATGAAATAGTACAGTGTTGTAGTACTGGATCATGACAATTTCAAGACAGTGCTACTAGTTGTTCTGTTAGTTTTTTTAATTTCAGTGAAATGTAAAATCATGTGATCTTTTTTATGGAATGTTTTTTATGGATAAGGTTTCTGGTCAAAAGATGTCTCATGATACCCTCCTTAATAAAATAGGAAAATGGGCAAATATTTGCCTCCAGGTGTAATATATTTTAAATTGGCAAATCCCTCCAGAATGTTGAAATTGCCATTGTTTTTTTAGCCTGCACTCTGTGAACCAGGATGTTAAAGACTGTGAGATATATAAATAAAGAATTTTACAGCTGTTTCTCACAGTGAAAACTAAAAAAATTTCCCCATTCTTCATGGCATTTTTAAACTCTGATTTTCAGCTCTACTCCTGCTAAATAAAACAATCTATTTCTATTCCTAGCTGTTTCAGTATTCTGAAGATGCTTGCTTCTCTTCCTGACAGATATCATCATACAGAAGAAGTTCAGTAACTTTAGGTCTTGATAGAAGTTAGAGAACAAAAGTAATGATTGAAGAAAAGCACTACAAAGGCAATTTTTTTTAATCGGTAAGTCTTCTTTCTGCCTGGTACAATCATCTTTATGCATCAAACCCCTGATATTTAGGTGGATATCTAATGGATTGAACTAAGTTAGAAAATCAATGCATGTAACAAAGGATACCACCCAGTCAGCTTATCAGTTCTCGCTAGAGATTCCACTTTTCAGAGGCTGAGCTTTAGGAGTTACCAGGATGACCCACTGAGAAAGTGCTTTGGCTTAAACACAAAAAAAAAAAAAAAATCCTCCAAAGCACTTGTGCCTGTATTGTTGAAAAAAAAATATAAAATCAAATTTGCTTTAAAAAGTGATATCCAATATGGAATTACAGCCCTGTGCACTGGCAGAAGATGCTGTGTGCTTCTTAGGGCATACTTCCTTACGCTTGCTCATGTTAGCTATTGTAGATTTAGTTTTAGAAAGGAGTCTACTTTGGAGCTTACTAATTATGCACATTAATTTGATGTTTGGAGATTATTGATACTTAATGACAAAAAGGTTTTCTAGTGTTTCCAAAGGAGAGACTATAACTTTTAGTTAAGTCTGGGGGGGGTGAGGATTTTTTGGTAGTAAAAATTCCATTTGAATTTTCCCCATGTTTGTGCAGAACACTGACTTCAGTCAGCAAAAGCAGCTCATTATACCCTGCTACTAAACTCTTGATGAATGAGTATTTGTAGCAACTCTATGTGAAAGTTAATAACTATATTTAATGTCAGTTTACCCGTTAGATGTTAACAATAAAATCTAGCATTTATATTAACATGTTAAAATGCTATTTAAACATAAATAGTTATGCCTTTGAAATCACACCAGATAATGTCTTTTTAAAGCAGGCATGGAATGCACTAATCAGTTCTTTCTTTCAAGATGTATTCATAAAAACATCAAAGTATAAATCTCTTCAAGTCATAGGATTAATTATATGAAGCTTAAATAATTGATTATCATCCTATCAAAATCAAATAGGGCTTTGGAAGGGTAATTTATGGAGCTGTAGCTGGAGGCAGTTTAAATTCAATATTCTGATTTTTTGATGTTACTTGATCTGATGTTATTTAGTTGATTAAGAGAAAAAAATGACAGCTAACACCATATAGATTGCCTTCATCTCTCTGTCAGAACAAACGTTTTGCTAGTTAATCTCTAAGCATCTATCATTTGTCTTTTTTTGTATAACTAAGCTTGTAATGCATCTATCAACCGTACCGCGTTGCTTTACTAAAGGAAAGTTAAGAATGAGAAATACTTGCTCACCAGCAGCGATAAATTCTCCTGATGGAAGGTTCTTTTTCTGGAACCGATTAGTTAAAACTCAGTGTGATTTGAGCACAAAACACCTGAGCTTCCCAGGTGAAGCAACAACAGCACATTCATCTGGTAAAAAATGAGAGGAACCTTTTAGCTGAAAACCAAATTTGCGTGTTTCTGCCCCCCCTTCCTTTTCTGTGATCCCTCCAACTTCTGCTCTTATGAGTTCCCATGCTTATACACTGAATGCTTGGATTTCTTTTCATCTTGGCTGGTATCAGGTGTCTTGTATGAGGGTTGGAAATAAATAGTGGCTTATGTCTGCCTGCTATTTCCCCCCTCAAACAATCTGGCTTATGTCCAGTGAAAAGAGAAACCACCAATGAAAGCTGGAACTGTAGGTGCTTTTGTTCCCAGTGAATGGCTGGGTTCACTGGTGCTTGAAGATAGGTATGAATCTAATAGGAAGACACAAGGATTACTTTGTGTGGAAAAGTATATTTAACAAATAAACTTTTTTTTTTGGTGGAGAAATAAGATTATTTATTTAAAGAATATGGTTTAAAGTATCTGATTATTGCTTCTGTGAGTTGTAGTTTTAAAATGGTCTGTTTTCTTGGATATGATGCTTGGTATAATTTTGACGTAACTTGACTAATAAAGGAAAACTCCTTTATTCATCATCTTTCCATAAAGAAGGAATTAGCTGGATAACCTTCTCCCTCTTGCTTAGATAGACTTTGCAAGTGTATCAGAAGCAATCCTCTTTTGGTTCTTCCACTCCCATGTATTTGTTTATATGGACTGTATGGTTGCACTTTTTCCTCCTCCTTTTCAGGTAAAGTCTGAATTCCTGTTTGTCTTTGATGTTTTGATCTCCTGATGTTTATTGTCATTGTCATGTATATGATTAATGACATACAGTTCTAGTATTATGCATTATCAAATATATTTGTACCCAAAAGTGCAAAATGTGACTTTCTGTATTTTTAGTGCTGAGTGTTAAATCTCTTTAACATTTGTAACTGAGAATTCAAACTTGCATTTCCAGTTAAAAAAGTATAGAGACTATATTAAATCCGTGGCTTTAAGCTGAAAAATGGTAGATTTAGATTAGATATTAGGAAAAATTCTTCCCTGTGATGGTGGTGAGGCACAAGAATAGGTTGCCCAGAGAAGCTGTGGCTGCCCCATCCCTGGAAGTGATCAAGGCAAGGTTGTACAGGGCTTGGAGCAACCTGGTCTAGTGGAAGATGTCCTTGCCTGTGGCAGTGGGGTTGGAACAAGATGATCTTTAAGGTCCCTTCCAACCCAAACCATTCTATGATTCTATGAATATACTTAGCTCCTGGAATAGCTGAAAAAAAACCAGGAATGTAGTTTGGTTACAAAAGAAATGCAGGCAGATATTTAAATCAAAGTGCTATATTGCATTTATTGATTCTAAGCAAATAAAAAGGGTTACCTGAAGTCAAAACAAGGGAGATTTAAAGAACCTCCTTCCATACAAGCTTAGGGTTTTAATATAGAAATTCCAGGCACTGAAGCTTCAATTCTTCTTACCATTCAACTAATTACAGATCATTAAGTAGTCAGTAGTAGAGAAATTTTTGAAGTGTATTGAAGTGTATTGCTGCTCAACCCTGAGATACTGTGTTCATCAACCATGAGCTATTGTGGTCTCATAGTTACTCACAGGTTTCTATTATAAAGAGTAAAGGGGCAGACATTCAATCAAACAGATCAAAATTGTAGCTGAGCCACCCTTTGGCAGGATGATGTTCAGCAATTTGTCTTCCATGCTTTATATTTCAAGATCAGAATTTCAGCCTTTGTCAGTCTTGCCATGGAGAGGTTGGCAGTCCTGGTCAAATAGACCTTGTCAAGGTTTAATACTGGAAAAAAATGATGCTGATACTTTATAAATCCAAGCTAGATGCCTTCATTATACCTAGTCAGTCACTGCTTGTTAGGTGGGACCTTATCAGCTCTCTGTCCCCGCTTTCTTCTGCACGTGTTCAGCATCCACACCTACGTAGATGTTGAATCTCTGCACTTGAGCATACATTTCTGCGCTCACTTATTGAACTAGATTGCTCTCGTTTGTTGAGATTGTCAGCTTTGTCTCCAGGGTAACGTGGGCAGAAGGTGTTTCCAATTTTCTCTTCCATTCTAGAAGATTAATTTTGGAGGTATGAGTAACTATGTGTTAATCGGGTTCATTTAAATTTTAAGCAAATAAAAAGGGTTACCTGAAGTCAAACCAAGGGAGATTTAAAGAACCTTCCTCCATCCAATCTAAGGGTTGTGTATATGTTGTATATATGCAACATATACAGTTGCATCTAGGTCAAAATCAGGAAATGTAAGAATTAGTTAAATATAGGGTAAAACAAGGCAGCAATAAAGCATGTGAAGAGGACAGACTTTTAGAAAGACAGTGCAGAATGACTGACACTTGGAATCACATGCTGCTGCTTTCGTGTGAGCCCGCATGCTGTGGATTTAGGTATGTACCCACAAATGTAGCCCATTTATGAAATGTGAAACTGACTTTCTAATTTTGCTTTACATAATGCTGTGCAAATGCTAATTCAGAAAAAACCCAATCCTACTGTATTGATCAGTTCCCTGATCTGACCCTTTCAGTGGACTCATAAGTGTTTGCTCTGGTGCAAGGCAGGGGATACCCCAATGTAAGGAACAAACAGCTAACCAGGGAGTCATAGGACAACCCCAGGTGACATTCGCTCTCCCTTATGCATAAGTTTAAGTGGTCAGTCATTGACCCTAATACAATTTATTCATATAAAATTTTCTTCAGTCAAACCCCAGACAAAGTACTTAACTGGGTAAGGTGCAAAAAATCTTTATTGCCAAAAATAATGCCATGGTAATATCTCTGTAGACAGAAAAGTCAGCCTTCAAACTGAAGTAGCTGGCTGCAGCCTACTGTATGAGCCAGTGATGAAAGATAAGCATCACTATCAGTCTAAACAGTGTTTCCTATCCAAAGCTGCATAGATCTCTAGAGCTAGGTAATTCAATTTGTCATGTCTTTTCCACTAGTGTTTGCACAGGTACAGCTTGCTTATATGATCCAGTTACAATGGTGTAATGAGGTATTCTGTGTTCACAAGAAATCTGTGGGCCACGAGCATGAGTACAGGCAATGCTGAGGTTAGTTAACATGATAACCATCTTGGATTTGTTAACCCTTGTTACTCATCTGAGCCATTAAGCTGAGTACAAATCTGAATTTGCTGAGTGCACAGTATGAAAATCCATGGTATAAGAATAGAAGATAAAAGAGAATTTCACATTTGAGAGAATTTCTAGGGAAAAAGATCCCGCAGTGACACCTTTACTCTATGTGGTTTTTCACACATTACGGCTTCTTCTAATGAGGGTAAGCATAAAATCCTCTGAATCACAGCAGGCTTAGTAAAACTAAGTATGTTAAATTAAAATTAAAATGAAAATTTTCACTTTTGCTTTTGACTATTAAAAATATTCAATACTTCAATATTTGCAGAACTGAAACATGCATGTCTGATACCTCGTCTCTGCTGTTCCTGTCTCTTTGGGTTCCATGGAAGCTGGCCTCTTCCTGTGTTCAGAGGAAGGTATGTGTCCTGGTGGGACGATGATAATGTGAAGCATACCTCCACTACGGTAATAGAAAGGAATATTAAGACCCTCTAAAAAGCTGATTTCTGTTTTAGCACCTCTGATGTAGACACTTTCTTGGGTCTGCCAGTCAAGCTATCTTAGTTTTGTAAGCATTATAGTATAAGAAGAAAGGGTGAAGTGGGCCTGGTGAAATGTGTTGGAAGGAGCCTGCTGGCAACACTGTCTGCTGCTGCAGGCAAGCTGATCTCACTGTGGGAAGCCAGGGAATGTTTCCAACTCAATTGCCTTAAATCCTGACCACATTTCTTCAGTAGATGAAAACAAATGGTTTGACCCTTTGTTTTGTAAGCCTGGCAGTATCAACTCCCTCCTTTATGACAGTAAGACAAAAGGTTCTGGATTTAAAAAGAGAAGCAAAAATGCACTATCATCACTGATAAAGGAATGAAAATGGAATGAAGGATTCAGATTTCAGTGATGAGTTACTTCTGTATAAAAGATTTCCTTCTTTTTCATTGTGAGTTGTTCCACAAAAGCATCAAGATGGGTGTGAATTCTTGATAGTACTGCTGCTTGTTTTTTGCTTGGACCATGCTGTAGTGAAGGCTGGGAGTGAAATGGAAGTCAGTTGGCTTTTGTATGGATGGTGTCAGAATTTTCCCAGGGTATTTTAAACATTGCTACTTGTGCTAGGTATTGACTTTCAGGAAGTATTTGAGCAACCTGGGAATCTGCTAGTAATCTGAGACACTCAACACTGCTGGGGTTAATCCCACTGCTATGGAAGTCTACACTCGGTGTATAGCATGTGTCCAGTTGCTCTTTAGTTCGTTGGTACCCTGGAGTGGTATTGTGGGGCATCAATGTGCATTACACCCTGCTGAAAAACTGTGTCTCGTGCAAGTCATAAAGCATCTTGAAACCTGACCACCCTCTCACCTCCACCTTTGGGAAGGAGGAAGATAAGGTTTGTTGGCTGAAATTCCTGTGGCAGCAGCTCACTCGCCCATGTGGAGCTCAGCTGCAGTCCTGCATGGTGGAACGTATCCACCTTGGGAAGGGAGCAATTACAAAAGTTCCTTGTTCTTCACCCTACCCTATAAACCATGCTGTGGGGAGCACCTCTCCTGCCTTGGACAGGCAAGATATCAGCCAAAATCAGGCAATATATCAAGCTGATAAGATGAATTCTCAAGCTCAACTAACTTCACAAAAACCAAACTAAAATACCTCAAGGCAAAGACCTGCAGAGTGTAATGCCATTGTCTGTTCCACTGCATCAGTGACTGAGGCAGCATGAAGATTAGTTTGTAATATACATCTATTATCCTTAAAATTTTAATTGCACAGACATATGTGTGGAAAGACTTAGAATGAGTTAAGTGATGACGGACAACATAGCAGTGTTTGATCTTTTTATATATTTTTTAAAGTTTTTATTTACTTTGGAAGATTGATATTACAGAGAGCTCCTAGTTCTGCTTTTCAAAGCTGTTCTGATGCATCCATAAGGATATTAACCAGGGCGCCCTGGTAGGTAGATTTTTCTTCTCTGTTTCTGAGCCTGCTAAAGATAACTGTCTTAAGAACATACGTAAGTCAAGTGCATGGTGGAGTAAGCAAACATTGTCAGTAGTGTAATTTTTCAAAGCCTGATGAAAAGAAAATCTTCAAAACACCAGAAGGCCTTTGATTTATAATTATTACTCTCTATCCCTTGGCAGTTAGAATGGTTAGTTTTCTCAGGCATAGTATAAGTAGTTTTATTTCACACTGGCAGCCTGAAAGCTTTCCTTGCCCTGTTATAATTTTCTGTTAAAAATCTAATTTACTTCTGACTCATTATGCCATAACATTGAGGTGAGCTGTGTTAATTCAGATAAAAGCTAGTGATTACAATGAGTTTTAAAGGCTTTGCCTCACTAGGACAGCCCTTGGTGACACTGGATAGAAAAATGCTGACAGCAAGGAGCTGAGGAGTCCTTGGGTCTGTTTTAACTAAAGATGGTACCTCCAGCTAGTGCTCGCCAGCAGCAGGACTGATCATCACAGGCTGATTTGGATGATTAAAGACTTGCTGTTGATATCCTTCCCCAAAAAGAGAGGCTGCTGATAAAGTTCTTCCTCTGTCCAACTCTGCTGTAGCCCATGTGTGCACAAAGGATGAGATCACAGCTCCTGTGACAGCTGTAATTCAGCATTGTTCCTTCAACATCTATTGATAACTCTACAAAAGACTTTTATGACTGCCCAATGTACCTTTGCAAATCAATACAAAATTAATTAGGAGATTACACAGACACAATGCCCAAACAAATTTTACACTGAACAGCAGAAAGCTTGACAGAGCACATATTTTAATGGATAAGAGGTACTTCTGTCTCCTAACACAGGTAATTGGTGTGCAGTGGGTTTGGACCTCAGGGCACAATCAAGCAGCACTTAGTACCAGAGCTGAGAAATACACTTAAGGCTTAGAGTGCTGAGCATTAGCTTTCATTCTCCAAAATAAATGAATAAGTTGAAAAACCCTGCAAGTGTCTGTTTGGCTTAGGTTTTGACTGACAGCCAAAAATCATTATTAGAAAATGTCTGGTTCATTTCAATAAAGCCATTTGAAGAAATCTAGATATGACATGATGCTTTGTTTCTGCACATGTCTTTCAAAATAGTCACCATTGTGAAAATGTGGCTTCTGGTATTACAAATTGATTCACAACAGATGCACTTCTTATTTTTTAATTTTTCTTTCCTAAAAGCAGAGCTCCAGGTAAGGCTCAAGTGAACGAACTACTTAGTAGTTGCCTGAGCCCCAGTGGTTTGATTCCACTGGACCACTATACTTTAGCTTTGTATTCCTGTAAGGACATTGTTATGGAACATAAGCATCATAATATAACTGGAAAAACATTTATTGAATTAGGTTTTGCAGTGGTTTATACTGGCTGCAAACGATATTCTCTGTTTCCCAGGCCCATGTCTATGTTTTCACTTCTAAACCTTCATCTAATTCCAGAACTGTCACCTCTAACCCCCTCCAGGGTTTTCTCTGCATTTTTTGGGAACTAGCTCCTCCATCCTTAAACTACTCTGTGGTACAGCCCCTGGAAAACTTGCTTCCAGGCTTAATTGGCACCACACTGTCAGCTGCTCTGCAGCTCTGTGCCTCCATGAGTCACTACTGTCTATTGGCTTCCACTTCCCAATGAGATTATTTTCCTGCCCTCTAGGCTTCCCAGACTTCCCAGACACTTTTACAGATATAAAGCTTTGAAGACTGTCAGGGGAAAAATGTAATTTATTATTTTTCATGAATTTTGCTGAAATTTGCAGAATAAATGTGTTCTGGTAAATAAAAGGAAACCGGTGCTGGTTGTTGGCTCCTTCCTTCAGTCCGAAAGTACAAACTGTTCTGGCTGGTATGCTTATTTAGTGCTGTGTGAACTCTAACAGGCAGAGCTTGCTCTTCTACCAGCAGATCTTCCTGTTGCACTGTGGTTCAAGCCGTGCAGTTTTCAAACAACCATCTAGGCTTCTGCTAAAGAAAAGCCATGTTTATTTGTATCCAGGTGGCTCTCCATCTGAATATCAGATGTAGATATAGAGATGCAGAGCAATAGCAAGGTGAAGCCCTGGAAGCCATTCTGGCCTCCCAAGCTCCTGGTGCACCCCAGGGCATCCACTGCCAGCCAGGAGGAGGGGTACAGCACACTCCCTGCTTGTGGGTAGGCAGATCCTGACTGCTGTGAAGGAGCATGAAGGTTTGCCACCTGCCTGGTTTTATTTCACCATCTCAGAGAAGTCCCCTGGAAACATCTTTCCAAAGGAACCTGAAACAGATCCCAAAGCGGTTTTCTGTTTACAGTCCTTAATTAGAAAAGGAGAGAGTTGCATGTCCTGTAATTCTGGAGCACAGTGGGTAAGCCTGGAAGTATGGTACTCAGTCCTCCCATTTTGTCCCTACGAGCAGACTCTGCCTATGCACAGGGTTGTGTTGGATTTGGTCACATGGCAGAGGAGGGGTGGGGGACAGCTGGAATGAACCTTTCCCCAAGGTTTCTTTGATCTTAGATGGCATGAGGACTGTCAGAAGGTCCCCGTACTCCTCTGCTCCAGCTCCCTCTGGAGGGATGGGGGGTAGCTGCTTGCTGCTGTGCTTTATTATCAAGGGCATGGCAGGGAAGAGGGCTGGGGTGGCAAAGTGGTGCCCAGGCAGCTTTAGTCTGTGCATAGTGCGTGGACATCAACAGCTTCGTGTTAAGTCTCTTTTTATTTGTTGCACTAGCAACACATCAGGAATCACATGTAGCAGACAGTTAAGTAAGCCTTTATGGTCAAGTGCATTTTTTCTCCATTTTCAATCTTACTGCTCCAGGTATGAACAAGTATCTTCCTCCTCAAAGTATATGCCATTTTACAGAGCTGAAAACTTGCAGAAATGGGGTTTTAGCCCACCTGAATAGACTATGATTTCTTTATTCCAATAGATTATGAAGTCTTATTTAAATTGTGGCTTGAGAAAAAGATATGTAGCATTTATTTTGCCCTCGAAATTATGTATTTTAAAATTTTTAATGCTTGCAATGTCTTGTGGAGGTATATTTCCAAAAGCTGTTAGAATGGCTCAGTATGTCTTTGAGGAACCTGAAGTAATTTGAGAACTGACTTGACTATGTTTGAGTTTCTGAATGATGCAATGTGGCGTTTGAATTCAATAAACGACTTACTGAAGCAACAGCATCTAAAGAAAATTAAATGTAAACACCACTGTAGTTGGAGGATTTGGGTGGGATTTCTGTAGAGCAAATATGATCTTTCAGTATTTATGGTTAAACAACTCTTTAAGTCTATTGATGTGGTCCATAAGACAAGAATTTGATCATTTCCAATGCCTCTAGTTGGCAGTGTTGCATTACTAATAGCAAAAGAACAAATGGTTTTATTTTAACTTTGCTAGATTCCAGTGATAAGCACAGAATACAAATCATTTAAACATAAAAGTGATTTCATATAAAAAAATCCACAAAGTTTGGAAAAAGTTAAAATCAATTTTGAAGAATCAGATGATTGTTTTTTTTAATCAGCTCTTTTTTTTTTTTTACTTTATTTTTAATTTATGTGCACATAAAGTAATTTGAGAGGGAAGAGGGGTAAGAACCCAGACCAGATTTTAAGGAAGAGAGCCAGGAAATTCAGCATGTGGTTTGGAAGAGATTGAGAGCTCAGAAATATTCAATGAAACTTTCTGACTGCCACAAGAAATGAAAAGCGGCTGCATTCCCCTCAGTCAAGAGTGTCCCAATAAAGACTTCACAAGCAAAAGTGCTCTCCAGAAACACATTGGACTACTTTGCTGCAGCTGTGAGAGTGAGTCAACCAGGCCTCTGTTGAAAGAGATGACTGTTACTGCGATGTTTCTGTGATGTTACCCTGCAGTGACATCACTATCTGCTTTAAAACATAGTACCATCTAAAAATCACAAGACATTGTGTGCTGTAAAATGAGAGCATTTACAGTATCTTTTAGTGTTTCAGATTTTTGTATAGGTATTCCTTTAACTTTTCCTGTAAGGGGATTATCCCAGGGCTTGCTTCCATGAAGGACTGACGCAAGAGGGCATGAGAGCCGCTCAGTATCACTCAGCTTTTGCTTCCCTTTTTATTCTCTGTTCTTCAGCCAAACCTTGATCTGCAAGATTTTGAGTCCTTGGTCCCATTCCAGCACAGCATTTGATACATATTTAATTTTAGGCACATTAGCAACTCCATTGATGTCCATAGGACCACTCATATGCTTAAAGTTAAGCATGTTCTTGAGTGTCTATACTGGATCAGAGAATACGAGCTTGCGGTCTCTGGCAAGTCTCCAGGAAGGCTTCTCCTAAAGAAGCCAGACAAACTTTTCTGATGTGGACCTGTTCTGGTGCAGCCATGTTTATCCCCAACAACCAGTTTCTAGAAAAGGGCTCTAGCTGATCATTCCTCACTGGTGGAGCATACCATGCTTTACCAAGAAAAGATTTCAGCTTTTTACCAGAAAGATTTCAGCTTTGGCCACCGCAACGTAGAACTACTCACCTGAGCACCTGAAGTCCCTGCACTAACCCCTTCAGCGGTGCTCACCCATTACCCGAAGTCTGAGTTCATTCACTGCAATGCATCAGTGGAACTGTCATCCCTTCATCTGCAACCTGTTGTTGCCACAGGAAGCACTTCCAGTCTGAAAAGGATAAGTGACAACAGACTTCCATATTCCTAAAATAGAAAGCTGCTTTCACATATATTATGTGACATATATATGAATATTTAGTATATCCAGAAAACTTGAGTCAGAAGTTAAAAAAGAATCCCAAGAACAAATAAAACTTTTATGGCTTGCTAAGGCCTCATGTTGTTACAATTCATATCTGAGAAGCAGGACAAAGTTAACATTACCTAGTTGAAAACAATTTCATTTTAAGTAGAGTGGCAGAGATAGAGACAGGGAGCATATAAAATTACATGGGAGTATCTTGAAATGTTGACAGGTATCCCAGGTATCATTTTTCTTTATCTCCATGGCCATTACAAACTGTTAAATATCACAGCCTGGCTTCTACGGAGTGACAGTTCGCTTTTAGTGTTGGAATGTATTTTTAGTCTGGCCAAACATAACCTTTTGCTATTTTATTGTCACATTTATGGCCCACATAGCTGATGCAGAAAAATCTTTAGCTTCAGATTAGCTTCTAGCTACAGTATTTTCTTGTTGATGCTGTTTTAAAGCAAAGGATTAACAGAAGACAGACAGAAACGTAACACTGAGTCATCAAGTGCTGTTCTCTGCTCCTGGAGGCAGCCACATGACATTATCCTGCTTATATATGCATTAAAATTACTTAGGAATTTTGCCCATTCTTCTTTCTCAAGCCTGGCTTTGAAACTCGCATCTTTGAGAGAAACTCTGATTTAACCAGATTAACCTTACGCTTGGCAAGATGTAACACTTCTGATCAAGTGTTCTTCCACCAGCATTGTTCTAAATGATTCTTCTCTCTCTCTCTTATATTTCTGTGTGGAAATCATATCTCAGCTTGTTCTGGACTGAACAAAGAAGGGATTTTAAATTTCTCATTGCAAGGAAACTTCATTCACCACATCTAGTTGTGCTTTACTGCATTTATTCTAGGGGGAGGTCAATGTTCCTGAAGAAAAATGTACCTATGTGAACCTGTACAACTATTCTCTCTGGGAATGTGTTGTCTGATACCTCCTACTGTCACATTTGCCCCTCTTACAGCATTTTTTATATGTTAGTTACTAACGATTATCACAGTATGAGCCATCCTATGGCTGACCATGATTACACCAACATTTTTATCTTTCAGGATGTTTTCCAAACTTTGAGCAGAAATATCTGCCAGTAGTTTGTATGAAAAAAGATTTTTATAGAAGTGCCTTTTTCATTTTTAGCAATCTTTATAAGATGTGGATGATCTGGCCTCCACAGTGAGGGAAACTGGAACAGCTTGCATTTTTCCCTGTAGGAATATTCAATCAGGCTAAACCTAGCCTAAAGCAGGTAGTCTCCCTAAAGCCACTACTTCAAGCAATGGAGATGAACAGTGATGACTGAAAACGTATAGGTTAAGACTACTCTAAATCACCATCTGGAGAAGCCAGATGGGACCCTGATGGGAAGCACCAGATAAAGAGACTGTAGGAGATCTGCTCCCATCAACTGATAGTCCCTTTAGATATCTTCCCAGATACAACAAGATCTTTGAAAGATCTTGTTGTATCTGCATTCTTCCTTAGCATGTTCTTAACAGATTTCAAGTCTAAAAGTCTAGATATTTGAATCACTAAAATCTGTGTTACTGATAATGGAGCTAACTTTAATGACTCTATTATATGCCCTAGCCATCACCATACACCTGTTTAACTGATAGTCTGCTGACAATTGTTTCCAAAGCCTGCATAATAGCTTCCAGCTGTGGCACATTCCCTCAAATGCTTTTTTTTTTTCAGAATAAAGGATAATCTTTTGTTTGAATTAGTGAAGTGTCTCAGTAGACAGGTATAAGCTGGCAGTTCTTTGTTATCTGCGATGGTGATGTTGCACAAAAGATGTTGTAAGGGATTCCAGTGACTTTATCTTTTCCTCTTTCTTGAACAAGAAACATGTTATTGTTGCATATACATGTAAAGCATTGCAATTGGCATTTGGCTGAAAGATTTTGGTGCAGTGTTTCAGGAAGTGTGGTTTGTGGTGAAGTGTGGGTTGCAACTACCCTGTAGTTCTGCTCAGCTTCTGCCACATTACACTTCCAGGATGAAAAGCAAGTTAATGAACTTTCTCTCTCAGCTTACACTACTGCAAATTGAAGACAGCCTGCACTGAGACCAATGTATTCACATTTGAGGTTTTGAAGCGGTATTCATATTTCTTAACTTTATGTGACTGGTGAGGAAGACACTGTCTAGTCTAAGCTAGACTAAACTAGACTCCTGTTCTCAGTCACCCTCGTGGGAGCTGCCTTCTTTCTCAGTTGACCAAAGGCAGATACTGAGGAGATTGGCCTTTTCTGTGAAGTGAGGTACCTTGGCCTATCTAACTGTAGATTCCTCCGTATTCTGGAAGGACCTTTATCTGAATAGAAACAAATACATTTGGGAAAAACACAATTCCTGAATATGTGGGGAAACACAGGTCAGTGGAAAGCATGCAGATCTTGTATTTATCTTAGATATCAACTTTACCCGAGATTTCAGGACCAGTTTCCTTATTTTTCTTTCATTTGAAGAAAAAATAGCAAAATCTGGATCTCACTAGAATAAAAGGCAACCTTCCCTTTACATTAATGGAGCTGTGCTGTCACCTCCAGCAGTCTTTTTCTTTTGGAAATGTGATAGTATGTTCTGAAATATAAGCCCATCTTTTGACACCATATAATTTTATCCAGAAAGTTTCCTAATAGTTTTCATAGTTAAAAAAAGAAAAACCAAAACCAACAGACTTTTAAAATTCCTTTTATGTCATGGCTGTCTGGAGTGATGAAAAATCCTTATTTTAGCTGTAGTTATTCAGTATAATACTTAAGAACAAATCTAATCCTGGCCCAAAAGCATTATTGACACTCTATAAAACAGCAGAACTGATTTTTAACCGTTTTTTTCTTCACTAGTATTTGTAAGATTTCAGTGGTGAGATTGGAATGAAAAAGAGTATCTGCCAATGGCTGAGTGAATTCATCCCTATTGCAGGAAAGACAAATTCAAATTAATTAAAAAGAAAGAAAATATTTAATTACAATATTTAATTATGGGAGGAAAATCCAACACAAAGCAAAGATCAGTGGAAACTTGCTGAGAAGAACATCTGTTGTTTGTCATAAGAGCATGAACTAGACTGAACGCTGAACTAGGTCCAGAATGTAGCATTACTGCAGAGGTAACTGGCTCAGCATCTCATTGGTGGGAACCGGACTGTGTGGGAGAATGCTAGTGGCTTACAAATACTTTTCCCTTCTTTTACACGTTGATTTAATTCTAGATTATTTTGCCAGTGGGCATAATTTACATGAGAGTGCTATATGGATGCTATAGCACAATTTACCATGGTTTTGTGTTCTAGCTGAGGTGAAAGACCCCGTTCCACTATAAGCACAATGCAAATGCCATGGGGATTTTCCCTCTGGCAAATTCAGGCACCTGCACTGTGATTAGTCTCATTTTAATATGGAAGTGTAAAATAGGTTGTTGGAGATCTTTTAGAGATTTCGTGTTTCCACTGATCATAAAGCACATCTGTGGAAGGTACATTGACCAGCTCAATGAATAGAAGTCTGCACTGTGGACATCTGTACTAAAGTTGTGTGCAGGGGAATCTCCCCCATATGTTTCAGCTGGGGGCGACAGAAGGAGGGCATAGTGCAGGAGCCTCTGTAGGAACCAAGTGCCAAAACTAACCTATCCTGACAGACAGAAAGCTGGCCCTGGGTTCTTACTGAAGGAAGATCTCTTAGACTGACAGTGTCGGCCAAACTAAAACACAAGCATAGGCCAAAGATGGATCATTGACAGGAACAGAAAAATCATCTGTTGCTTGTACCACACTGAACACATTTTAAAGGGAGATTTTAGAGGGGCGTCATAAGGCCCAATTTAGCTGCAGTGCTGAGGTGGCATTTGGGTAACAGGATGATGCTCTGAAACATAGTAATTTCTTGCCTGTTTGTTTATCTTCTCTCATCTTCATAAAACTCTCTTTCTTGGCCAGCAGGACATGGTATTTTGACTTCTTTCAAAGCATGCTTTTAAAAATGGAGAAATCAATGTTTTCTTCAATTATTTTAAGAGAAATCTATTTCCAGTTTCCTAACTGACTCTGAACTGTTGGTAATACTTAAATACAGACACGTTCAAGTTGGAAATTATCTTGGGAGGTCCCTATCTCCTGCTCATATTGGACACTTAATTCAGAACATGTTGTTCAGGGCTTTGTCCAGTTGGGTCTTGAAAACCTGCCAGAAAAGGGATTCCATGGCTTCTCTGGGTAACCTAATGAAATGCCCAATTATCTTCAGAGATTTTTTTTGGTTTTGGCCTTGGGTTCAGTTGGAACTTTCCCTGTTCCAGCTTACAACCACTGCCAGACTGAAAAGCTTGGCTCCTCCTTCTAACCTTCAGTGAGCACTGGCAGGCTTTTGTTAGGTCCTCTCTAAAACATCTAAAACATCTCTTCACCATGTTGATCAAGCCCAAATCCTGCAGCTTTTCCTGCAGAACAGTTGCTCCAGGTTCTGGCCATCTTGGTAGCATCTTGCAAAAAACACTTTCTAAGGTCTTTCTACCCCCCAACACATCTTCCATGTATTTGTGGGTACAAAACTGGATTCAGGTTTACAGGTCTTTTCCAGCCTAAATGATTCTATGATTCTATATGTGGTCTAATAGGTGCCAAGTACAGGGGAATAATCAGTAGCAGAACTCTGATTAATTTCATCCAAGGTGCTGTTGGTCTTTTTTGCTGCCAGGGCACACTACTGGCTCAAGTTGAGCATATTGTTAAGACCTCAGTCCTTTTCAGAAGAGCTACTATTAAAGCTGATCAGTCTTCAGACTATGCCACCACAGAGAGTTAACTCATCCCAGGTTCAGGTCTTGGCATTTTTGTCTTTTCGAATTTCATGACACTCTAGAAATATCATCACATTAAATGAGGCTTAGCACAAAATGCATCTAGTCATTCAAACAACTAATAGAAATGCTTAGAGTGGAAAAGCACAAATGCTTAGAATAGAACAACCACAGAATAAGACCATGTGATTAAAACCAGACAGGGACCTAGAACAATCTCTCAGTTTGATTTATCAATTCACAACTAAAGATTTAAAGTTCAAGCCTGCAACTTTACATGCATAAACATTCTGTTTTCACAACCACGTCCTAGAGAAAGGAAAAGTTCTTGCATATGGGAACCAAACTGGTTTGCTGTTCTGCCATGGCACAATCTGTAAGCAACTCTTAAAACTACTTTTGAGATGCTCATATGTGTCTGATATTCACAGAAGCATATGGAAAATGAGATTTTTTTTTTTTAAGAAAATTTATCTAAGAGGTGAATCTCAGAAGCATTTTTAACCTACCAAAGAACAGAAAAACCTGGAAAAATAATCTCAACAGGCATAATTAAAACTAGTAAACTGTTTTGAGACAAATGGCATTGAAAATGTATAATTGTAGATATTAGATGGAAAAAATAAAGAATTTTAAGTAGAAGTAGTCATCTTACACCTCAGACTATCCTAAGTACCCAGTCTACATATTTTTGCAACACTGCTGGTCTTCCTTGGCATCTTTTCATCCATTCCACTATTATTTGGCTCTGACTTTTGTTTTTTATCAAAATACTGCACAAAATGTCTTCAGTGATTGGTGTGTCTGAGTTTTATTAATTTGTGCAAGAGTGACAATAATGTAACTTGATCTCCTACGTCTTAATCATTACACACATCAAATAATGAATATTTGCAAAGCCACTGAGAAATTATATCAATGGAAAATAAACAGGGGAACATTTGGACAGAGCTATTGCATGAGGGAAAAAGCAGAAGAGATAGGGGGAGGTCTTGAAAGTACAGAAGGAGAAGAAAAATGTCAAATACCCTAGCCAAATTTCAGATTGCATGGTGCTTCACTTCCAGGGTGCCAGTACTCTGCTGGTAAGCTGTGATTGTCACAGACAGTCCTAAATAATGCAGAAAACAAACACACGGTATCTAAATGTAGAGTTGAAATAACAGAACTGTTCTATTTCTTCCCAAAGTGCATTAATTCATTCTGAAAATGATGGTCTAGGTCAACCTGGCTCAGGTTTTCCAAGCCAGCTGTCTGGGTCTATCCAAAATGCACACAAAAGATGTCTGGAATGCAAAAAGGTTCAGAGATTTCTTTATGCTTTCCTACTGCCACATTGTTTTATGTGCAACATTCCTAATTCACAGATGCCTGTAATACCATAAGACCAAAACACAGCATAGTGTTCCGCAGCCTCTAACTACGTCCTGTTTCTTTCAGTATGAGTTTCATCCTACACCAGTGAAGTCAACTGTGATGTGGAGGAGGCCTTAAGTTGGTTATGGCTGAAGTACATATAGTACTTGAATGTCTGTTCTTCATCACATGAGCAGTGTATGTATAACTGCAGAACGGGCTGGTGGGCTGAGGGAAGCACACACAATGCAGCCAATTGCACAAGAGGAAAAGATCAGGCTCTGCATTTCCTTTATCTCTGGGCAGGTCTAGGAGGGAGAGGATTTTCTTCTATTCTTGGTCCTAAAGGATTGCTACATAACCTTATACAAGATATAAAGTTTAAAAATAACTTTTGTAGCTACATCCACATAGACATGGACTTCTTCTGTGATAATTGACACTGGAGACATTTATTTATGTCTTCTGATTATACTCAAAGATAATTCAAATCAGTGAAGAAATGATTGAGAAAGTCGCTTTCAAAATTAATTTATTCCTACATCTGCTCTATGAACATCTTAACAGTCCTCGAACATCTTGATAGTACTTCATCTTTTCTACCTTAAAAGTGAAGATCTAAGGTAGGTTACTATGATCAACTTCTATGAATAAAAAAAAAGGCAAAAAAAAAAATTATGTAGATTTCTTGTAACCCCTTATTTTATTCACTTGCACAATTTATTTCATGACATTTTTATAAGGTTTATGATTTGCTTTAAATACTTCTGATGCCTGAAATCTTGAAAATACTTCTTGATCTCTTTGTGACTTTGTTAATTTGCTTTCGAAAATATTAATAAAATCTGTTGATTCTTATGTCACATTTTAACCACTAATCAATATTTTATATTCATTATTATTCTTTGGGTATATTTTCTGTTGTGTAATACTGGCTTGAATAATTTCCCCTCTGTCTGTCTGAGCTACGATTTCTGTGATTCTGTGGCAGCGCTTGTTGGTCATACTCATAATAAGTGTCAGGAGCTACACATCCTACTGCTTATGAACTATGATTTCCTAAATTATTTTTGAAATACCCATTTCTATGTCATTGTGTCACAGTATTTTTTGTATGTTTGTGCCCCTGGGAAATGCATTACAGTACATGCACAATTTGTGTTATGATGATACTGTCTACCAGTTCTAGTTATAATTATTTCATGCTCATAATGTTATGTCCATCAGAGCTTTCGCTGAACAGTTCTGATGCAGACATGTGAGTTTTTATATCACATTACATTGTAGTTGAGTTTCAGGTTGGGCAAAGAGGTGGAAAATTGAAAAAATCAGCAGTAAAATTCTCATTGTTACTGCTCATTATAACAGATGAACAGCAATGGTAGTTTTTTATGGGATATGTTTAATTACTTTAATTGTTCCTCATCATGTGAAACCTCCCTGAAATTATTGCTTTGTATTTCATGGCAAATGGCTGTGATAAAACTGATTACCTAACTATGAGCCATATGAAAAAATGAACTTCTATTAGACAATGCAGGTGAAGAACAGTATTAGAAGACAAAGAGAAAAGTAATCTTTTGCATTAGTGAGATGGAAATTAACTGGCAAAGTATTTGTAAGAAATCTCTGAAAAATGGTGTTACCTGGAAGTTCCATGTGCCATCGGTTGTGTCTTTCCCCAGCTAAAAGTACATTTCCTACCACAAAAAATTAATTTGTTTGAAGCTTTTTATAACTAGCTCTGCTTCATTCCTCTTCGGTACAGAGAACAGGATGTGCAAGAGAACTCTTACAAACCACTATATGTATCAACCAAACTATGTTTACCACAAAGGGACCTAAATCTTTTTTCAAAGATGAATCAAGTATAGGTATGTCTATGAGCATCTAGACAGGACTTCCTTTTCAGAACTTTGGCAGTATTATGATACAAAGTAACATTTTTTTAAACTTTTTAAAATTTCATATTACAAAAAAGGAAGGACCATTTTAACTTTTAATGAAAGAGTTTAAAGTTTGAGTTGATTAATTTAAGCCAGTTCTCCCACATCTTTTCACAAGCGGAGGAGATCCCTGATACTGTTGTTGGTTTAACAACAGTGAGGATTTCTGCTTATGGAATTACTCAGCTAATGTGAAGTCCACTGTATGGCTACAGAGATTATGCTTTTGAGTAAGCAAGAGAGTCTTTATACATGGAGTCCTCAGTTGTGTTAGGGTCTATAGATAGGTAAAGGAGTCTTCCTTCCTTTGTAACCACCTCACAAGCAAGCTTTGCAGCTGAACTGAATTATCTGTTTTGCAGGAGGTATTAAATTAATGAACACAGGTGAAGTAAATCCATGCCTGCCTGGCAGATTTGGTTTATATGGTGTACCACAGCAAGATTTCCTAGCCCTATGATACTGTTGTTTCAAGTTTCTAATGGGATGCATGTCTTCCAGACCCTTCTGACTCCAATAATGTGTTTTTTACACAGAGACCTAGAGAAGAAACTGACAAAGTAACAACAAAGGTGTTAGTATTTTGTACTTAGCCATCTACAAGACTTCCTGCTTGCATTTTCTCTAAGTTCTTGGTTAAATCACAGAAAGCAACAACCACATCCAAATTCCTCATTGTCCTTGTTAGCCTTTCTGCTGACTTCGGAAGTTGTTGTCTTTGGTCATGATGAAACCACATTTATTAATACTAACCTGTCTTTGCTTGGAACATTGGCATAATATAACTGTAGATCTTGTGCAGCTCTGGCCATGGTGATGCACATCAAATGAAAGCAAACTATCCAGTACCAGCATATTCCTCTCAAGATTTCCATCCTTTCAGTGGTAGCCTATGTGCCTGAAGTAATTTTTACTATGAAATGCTTTTTTTTATGTAGGCAGTCTGCTCTTCCTTGTCTTTCGAGACTTACACATACAGAGAATTTCAATAATCATGAAGTCTACCTCTTGACGCAACCCAAGCAGCTGCTTTTTAAGTAAGAAGTTGTGATTGAAAAGGCATCTTCTTGAAATAAGTAATTGAAACTATCTGGCCTCATTCTTGACATTTATGGTAGCATACTGGATTTTTATAGGAAACACAGAAGGATGACAGGAATGTGGGCATGGACCTCTGAATGTATTAAGAGAAAAAAAGATTTCATAGAGTTCCTGCGTATGGAAAACAAACATATTTTTGCACATACTTCTGTGTGCACAGAAAGTATAATGCATTTTGCATCTTTTTCAAGCCATGTGGCAGTATTCAGGAAACATAATACTACAATGTTGGATAAATGTGGAAAATTCTGCTGTATGCTGTGATGTTACCCATAAGACCCATTCAGGCTCAAGATACGTGTGTCCCAAACTCAGAAACTTACCTTGAAAAGTGGCAGAGACCTTGTGCCAGATGGTAAGTCCGTGCCAGTTTGCATGGAGTGTTGTTTGCCCTCACATGAAAGACAGGATTGTTACTGAAGGAATCCAAAAGAGAAGAAAGATGGAAGGAGTGAGAGTTGGACCGGATGAAGAATGCAATAGACAGGACTTAACTGGGTAATTGTCCCAACAATTTGTTATTAAAAGGATGAATGCAAATGTGTAACTTGTGTATAACAACGCTGGGCAGAAAGACACAAATCAAAGTAAGATTTGTTTTTTGCCAGACAGTTATTTGAGCTTCTGTCTATACCTTGTGTCTACATAATCCTGTGGGCTAGTGCAGTTGGAATAGAGTAATTTATGCAGGCCATAGCTCACTTCTGACATTCCAACCTGATAGGCAGGTAACTGTTTCTAACTTGGTTGACTGTGGTCAAAGTGGGAGGCTTTAACTCATACTCTTTCTTCTTGCAGCGAGATATACTCTGCTAAGTGTATTTATAAACACTGCAAATCAGAAGAGCAACATTTTGAATGTGATAAGAAAGTTGAGAATTTGCCTGTTCTGTGGGTATAATGTCTTCAAATGCTGCAGACCGCCACAGCTTCCCAACTCTCAGGTCTATTCAGGAGCCCTGTTATTAAGCAGATCTCAGAAAATGTGTTTGGTCAATATGCGTCAGTAGTTAGCAAAACAAATAGGATGCTTGAATGCAGTAAATTATGGCTATGAAATAACAGAGAAAGTGTTATGGACTCAAGCAACATAAGTTCATGTGCTGACATGTAGTAAATCTCTTCTCAAGGCTCAAAGATTTTGCTAATTAAAATGCATTCAGGGGGGGAAATGAAAGGGAGAGACACTATTACTCCAGATTTTAGTAATGCTAAACACAAGGCTGGATACTGTTCTTGAAGGGCTGAAATATGTGCAACAATTTATAAGAGTTGAAAGAAGGGAAAACTGATGTCATTAATGCATTTATTTAGATGGCTTCTTAGTGACTTACACATTTATTAACCTTTAGTGGCTGTCAGAGACTGAGGAGAGATCTGTATGTTTGAAACATCTTGTGTAAAGCAGCTAATGTTTTAGCTGGAGTTTTGAGGCAGTAATGTAATGTAACTGGTAGCTAGTAGCAACAGAAAGGTATACAGCAAATGTGGCAGGTAGACTACACTGCTTACTCACTTCCCCTTCTCAACAGTACAGGGAGAGAAAATAGGATTAAAAAGATTGTTGGTTGAGATAAAGACAGGGAGATCACTTCCAGTTACCTCTTGGGCAAAGCAGACTTAACTTGGGGGAAATTTCTTTAATTTATTGCCAATTAAAATATGTTCAGATAGTGAAAAGCAAAACCAAAAAATAAAGAAACTTTCCCCCTACTCACCCATTTTTCCCAGGCTTAACTTCACTCCTTCATTCTATCAATTCCGCCAACATATTTTAAGACCTTCTGAAAGTTTTCTTACACTCTGTGCTGTATCATTTCTGCATTTCTTGAATCAATGTGTGCAGCACCAAAAAAAGAAAAAAAAACCCTCAACACCCCAAAGAACCCCCAATCAAACAAAAAAAACCCAAAACCAAAGGAGTTACTTGCTGGGACAACCAAGAAAGTAAAAAAACTGGCTTAGATGCCCACCTCTGGGATTATTTGTCCCCTGCTTCTATCAGGCATTCAGCTTTCCAGGTAGGTCCGCTCTCTGATCTGACCACTTCTTGAAGCCTTTCCCGCTTCCTGCTGTTTCTCATGTTTGTTTTCCACTAAAAAAGAAAGAAATGAAATAAAAAAATCTGGGGGATGGGTGAAATGAAAATTTTTTATTTATTTCTAGTCTGCTCCACCAAAGACAGAAAAGTACATGAATGAAAACAAAAGGTCTCACAAGAATTTCACTGTTGCTAAAAAGCCATTTTTCATTTAAAAAGTCTTTTCACTGAGAAAAATTTTAAGCATCTGTAATTGTGCTTTTGTTAATTCAGGGCCTGCTGAAGCCAACTTGGAGCTTTCCCATTGACTTCACTGATTTTGGATGGGGTCTTTTATGAGCTAACGATGTGTTGTTGATTTGATTTGTTAAAAGAGATGCCAGAACTTTCTGAAACTTCCTCAAACTCATTATCCTCCACTCAATTTGTTTCTGGATTTTTTTTGATGAATGTATGTATGACATCAAAAGGGACAAGGGAGAGACGAGCATGAGTTTACATTTCCCTTTCCCAGAACTTGCATGGAAACTTCATTTGTTGTCTGTTGTTTTAATATATAGCAGGCTCATGTTGCTTTCAAGATGGAAGCAGAGATTTTCATTATTCTATAGGAAGTGTTTTCATGGCAAGATCCTTTGAACATTTTCCATTCCAGACCAATAGAGAATAGGAAAAAGCCATGGGATACCATTAGAAAATCTGATTCATAACGTTTTAAGAAGAAGCCTGTCTTCTTTTTAATCAATTTCCTAGGTTCCTG
>NW_009926044.1:0-278 GCF_000696875.1 Nestor notabilis | reverse complement strand
CCCCTCCTGGTATTTTGTCATCTTGTCAAATATAAATTTTCTTTTGCTTTTGCTCTGATGGAGGTGGGGCCATTTTTACAGATGGCTTGGTAAAATGAGTAGGATCCCAGAAAAAGGGGTAATTATTCAAAAATGACATTTCTTCCCATTTTTGTGGGTTTTCTTGAGTGGGACAGATACTCTAATCGACAGGGAAAGATTTATGTTCTTTCTGTCTTATCTCCTGGGAGTGTAGATGCCTTACTTTCAACTCTTCAAGATTTCTTTTATATATATAT
>NW_009926043.1:256020-284427 GCF_000696875.1 Nestor notabilis | reverse complement strand
CAGGTGCAGGGCACCTGCTGCACACCAGGTAAGTGTAAACAGCTGTTGGACGTGAACCGGGATTATCCGGTAGGTGGGCCTGGACCTGGCCCAAGCGCGTGCAGGCAGAGGGGGAAGGGTGCTGGTGATGCCTGCTCGTGTTCAGTGCTAATGCCTGCCACAGGACTTAAACCCGGAGCCCTCACGTTTTGCGGGGTTGCTAGGCATTGTGCCTGCCCTAAGGTAGCTGGAAGTTGCACCGCATTAAAGTTTTCAGATAAGCAGACAGCCCGTTGTTTGACTTGGAAAACATTAACTTCTTTGTGTGGCTTGCGGCAGTGTAGCAATAAGTCGAAGGGTAAAGAGAATAGAATAGAAAGTAATACTGCTTTATTGTTTTTATAAAGGACTGTGATTGCTGGGTTATCAACAGTGAATTACGGAAGGAGACTTTCTTGCTGTTGCCTTCCTTTATGAAACAGAAGTATATTAACAATAAACAGTTACAGTGGAAAATTTAACGTACAGCTATATCACTGCACTGTGTGTACAAAGCATAGGAAATACCACTGTGGGTCAGTACCATGGCATAGTAAATGTGTTCTTTAAAAGAGTGCCCTCTTTTTACAACTCTGTCTTAAAGGAATAGTTGTGTACAAAGTATTTATGTATGAATAGTAATGTTTAGGGAAGAGTCAAGTGAAGAGAGCAGGTAAAGCACAGGAGAGCTCATTATGCTTCAGCTTTCTAATTGTAGTTTCTTTATCATTGGGACTCTGTAGGTTTTTGCAAATCATTAACGATAATGTCACATCACGATAATCAATAAATGTAATTAGCTATAGTGAGAATAAATGTAAGTCAGAACAGTTTCTTGAGCTTCCTTGAACTTCTAAGAGCACTGTAAATGGAGAATTTTAAAGCAGCCAGCAGTGAATGACCTAGATTATTAAGCCTTTGTGGTGTCTTTGTTACGATCTCCTTCAGAATATAAGTAAAATCTGAGACAGACTGTGATTCTGCGTACAGTAAAAGCTAGTGGTGGATCTGAGTAAACACCTTAGGTCAGAACAGTAATCTGGAAAATCTAACAGCTATCCTGAATTTTGAAACAGAAGTTCTTGTAATTCATGGATCTATCAAAATGTCACTACTGAAATATGTCTGGAACTTCATGAAAAGTGGATTTAATAGCATGTTGGAAAAGAGTGTGGTAGTTAATCTCAAAGTTGATAATTTTACTTGTAGGCCTATTAGCAAGCCTATTAGAAATAGGTCGGAACAGTCAGTGTATACTAAGTGTTTTAAGAATGAGACACAGGAGCAGGTTGCCCAAAGAAGTTGTGGATGCCTTATCCCTGGCAGTGTTCAAGGCCAGGTTGGATGGGGTTTTGAGCAACCTGGTCCTAGTGGAAGGTGTCACTGCCTGTGGCAAGGGGGTGGAACTGGGTGGTCTTTAAGGTCCCTTCCAACCTAAACCATTCCATGAATCTATGATTCTAATGTTTGAGAAATTCTAATAGGTGAAAGAAGCAGATGTTCTTACATGGTTCTTTACTCCAATAAACAGTCTTGATAGAGAGAGTTGCGAGAGGACCTGAAAAAAGAAATAGGGAAGAGTAAGGAAGTTAATTTTTCTGTTTGGTGCTGTGTTGTCAGTCTAAGTAAAAAAGGAAGGAGGAACTGGTTCAAGTTAAGATTGATTATTGTTACCATGAAGGCAGGTGCATCCCCAGATAGGATGTACTATCTGGCAGGGGGAGGAGGGGAGAGAGAAATGGTATTTTTTTTAATGCAAAGAAGCTACATATGTGCAGGCACAGAAGATGTTTAATTTGTGAAGAGTAAAATACTAAACAGATTTTAAGGTAGTTAAAACTGCTTCTTCTGAAAATCATTAAGCAGTTAAATAAAGCAAAACAAAACACAAAGCAGTGATCTTGATATTCATGAGAGGTATCGGAGTAGCTGTTGGAGACGGGTGTCTCCTTGAGCATGGATTCAGTATGACAAGAGGCAGACTGCTTGTGTCCCTGTCGTATCCTGCTCTCTCCATCTTCAGAGGCTACCTGGGAACAGAGAAAGGATAGTTCATCCCCTGACCTCTTCAGTTTCTAGTGCCTCGGCTGGAACTACTGATCCAATGCTAAATTATCAAATCCTAAATCAACAGTTCTAGAGGCCTTTTAAATGCCTTTAAAGCTAAGTGAGGATTTGGTGACAGGTTCTCAGTGTCTATTTGAGAAGACCTCAAGTTCTAGTATTCAGAAGAAAAGGAAACACTATTAAAAGGCAGTATTCAAGCATAGTACTCTCCTGTAAACTTTCAGTCCTGTCTATGTGTAAAAGAAAAATGCACTGATAAGGGAAACTAGTGAGAAAATTCAGCCACTTGAGTTACAATGTTGTTTCAAGTTTTCTGCTCAGGGGATGTCTGTTTTACTCAGACATTTGAATGATCCTGGTTTTGTTTGGTGTCCATTTGCAGTGAAAGACCTTCATTTTCCTTACAGTTGTTTGTGAAGAAATACACTTTGCCTGTTGTCTGGGTTTGTTAGCTCTTCAAGATGAACTGAAAAAATATCTATTCTGTAACAATGGATGTTTCATGAATTCAGAGTATAGTAACAAGCAAATGTTGTCTGGCAATATGAGGTAACAGAAATATCTAAAATGAAGGTAAAAACATTTTATTACATTTCATTCTATATGCATTAATAGCCTTGAAGGTTGAAATTTAAAATGAATTTTAGGCAGCTCCCTGTGCCGCATGAATTGTCAAGGTTTATTGTGACCGGGATGGTAATTTGTGCATCATTGTTTGTGGTCTGTTTTGTCCTATTGCTTAAAAAAAATAAATAAATAAAAACCCCCAAAAAAACGTACATTGAAATGTGGAAGTGTGATATATTCAAGCACTTGCAGGTGCAATAAATACATGTGATGCCAAAACCAAGTAACTTGTATATTTGAGAGGAAGACGGTTGCTTTCAAATACAGTAGTAAGACTGATTATGGTGCCATGTGCTTACTTAAATTATTTCTTTTCAAGCATCTGCTCCCTTACTGAAAATGTATTTTTGAACACCTGCAGAGCACAACCATTTCCCACTTCGTTCCCATATAATGGAGTTGTATTTGCTAATGGTTCAGAATCCAGCACCCCCCCAGGGAGAAAGGAAAGGCGTGTTTTGTTTTTTATCACTGTGAGCTCTGCTGTGTCAAGGAGCACACTGTGATAATCTCCCTGTACAAATGCTAAAATTCATTGTGAGGTGTTTGTTGGGGGTAGCTGCAGGGCTTAGCATCTAAAACAATCCATTTGTAGGTGCAAATTTATTTTATCCAAACTTTAAAATGTATTAAGCTACCCAAGGATCATGCACACTGTCAAACATAAAACACAGGAAATTATTTGAGTATCTACTGATGTTCCATTATATCCATATATCCTAAAACCTATCCTAAAACCTGAAGAAATAAATAAGCTCCCAGTAGAAAGAAATGGAAATAGAAATGATCTATAACTGAATTCTCTAACTGCTAGAAAATATATGGGAAAACAGCTTTTTCTCTGTTTTAGCAGCTATGTAAACTGGTTTTACTATCATAAGGTAAGTTGTGTATAACTGGTGTAGGTCAGGTAGCAAAATATTTGCTTGTTTGGTTTATAGAGTGACATTCTTTAAATTGCTGTGGTTCAAGGTGCTGCAAATTTATTACCAAGGTTTTTTATGGTTTGTTGTTGTTTTGTTTGTTTGTTTTCTTGTCCAGGCAGCTTTTTCTTTTCTGTCCTTGAGCGTTAGGTTTAAGAATGCGGTTTCACTGGATGTGTGACGTGTTTTTCCCCCCAGTATTGGCAGGCTTTCACTGACAGTATAACTGACAGTATTATTATTTGCTATAATTGCAGGTGGTTTATTCACGTGGCACTGGTATGCCAATGGGAAGCTTCTTTACCATATAACTTTTCACAGTGACTGATGAATGACTAATTCTATGAAAGTAGTGAAAGCAGTTGCAGTTTGCAGAAACATTCTTGTTAAGGCTTCTTTAGCAAAAGACATCACTGCTTACTTTGCTTAAAAAGCCTTAGCAACTAAATTGAAGTTTTTAGGTTTTGTACAGTGAGCTTCAAGCTGAAAATACTATGAAATCATTTAGATCTAAATAATGGCTACCCAGTCATTTTTTCCCCAAGTTTTCATCTGAGAAGATGTTTATTAATACTATTTTCTTGCAGCTAATGCTTTTGGACAAGCTAATGCTTAGAAACTGCTGAAGAAAGTACCGTGTGTAGAACTTGTGTTCATCATCTGTTTTCTATCATAGAGTAGGCTTTGTAATGGCTAATAGTTTTTCAGTGTAGTATTTTGAATGTTGGGAGACAGTGTGCCTTTACCTGCCTTTTAGTTTTAAAGATTTTATTGTGTTCTTTGGATTGATAAGTCCTAGTCAGTACCATGTTTATGTGGTTAAATACAACAAACAAAAAAAACCTCTAAAATCTTTAGCTGCACCAAAACCTCCAAACCTGTTCATAGAAATGTACAAATGTAATTTAGTTAAAAACAGCAATAAAAAGCTTCAGCTTCAGTATAAACCATTCATGACTGTTGAAGACTGCAGTCCTGCATGATCCTCTTAGGTGTGTTTGACACTAGTGTAATTATTAAACTAAACCATGATTTTATCATCATTACCTTGAAAGATTTAATTGCAGCTAATATAAGACCTTATAAGCACAAGAAAAACACAGTATATGTGATACACATCTCTTTCCATTTTCCATGAACTTCATAAAATTCATGGTAGGTTTAATATTGTTACAATTATATCCATATTTAATATTGATTTAACATTTCTGTTTCCATAAGAAGGGTTTTTTACAGCTATAACTAAGATGTTGATATACATGTAACAATTGTCTTGACAATACTTTGTAAATTTGTTAGCTTTACATTTGTGGATAGACAAGAAATTTCTTTGTAGTGTATATAAATATATAGGTGTATATATGTATTTTTCTTTTCCTGTTGCAGATGAATCTAAATCGAATTAACTTGTGTCTGCCTTGAACTGACTTCTCAGAAATGAAAATTACAGCTAATGACGTAACTCTGATATTTATTTGAGTCCTGGCAGAGCACATACCCTTTTGATTGCATTTACATATATACTGCATAGATAAATGAGTTTCTTTGCTTTTTTTCTGTTCCATGTGCGTTTGACTTAGTATAATTTCTATAGAAAGTATGCATTGATAATTTGTAAACTCTTAGAATTGCAAATACTAATAGCATACTGTACTCTTCCAATTAACATCAAGAATTTTCCAAAAAGCTTTATATGGTTTAGTCTTTTTTAGTGGTTCAAAATAGTAAAATCTTTATTGGGGGGGGCGGGGAGTGATTGTAATTATCATTTTGATAAGAATATTTGGAACTGGTGACGGAAGCATTAGATCTTTTATAGCAATAAACTGCTCATACAGGAATATACATCTGCTTTTTGCAGGAGTGTTTATTTTCATATTGCCCAGATTCTGCTTAGTAAGCAACAATTTCATAAGCCCACCTCTTTCTTTCCTTGTTTTTGTGCAGTCTTCCAGGGCTTTCTGCAGCTGTGCATAATGCATGGCAGTTGTACTGCTGTCCAGCTTGTTGTTTTTGCAATTCAAATTGCAATTTTCACAAGCTTCTTCCATTCAAAATTTTCCTTTGGAGGCAAATTTTCTCCTCTCCTTGAGTAGCAGCAGGAGGGTTTTTGCTTGAGTGTTGTGAGTCTTCTTGAGGATTCCCTAGCTCAAGAGTAAATCTGGCGCTTCTTAGTTGTAGAGGTTGGGGTTTTTTTTAAGTTTCAAGAAAATAATCAAGAGCTCATGCAATTGTACTGCTGGCTATAGAGCGCTCTGAGGAATTCTGTGGGCTCCTCCATCAAGTATAAAGGACTACTTGAAATGACTTGTTTTTCTGCAGTTTTTGTTTCCACATATATAAAATGCCTTACACGGGTCTGATAATTAGTGACCTTGGTAGAATTAAAAATGCTTGAGGGATAAGTGTAAAAAGCTTCTTCATACAGATCTGCTGAGCTGTTAGATTTTCTGAAATAAATGTTTCTATAATTCTGCCATGTTTGTGTGTAAAGTATGCCAGATTCCAGTCTCATTCAGTAGGAACCTTCTTTAAGACTGGACATTGACATGCTGTTTTTCCTGTGGTTTCTACTGCTTATATTGCTCAGAATTTCTGAATTCCTTTAATCAGACTTTAGCTATTAAAGCTCATACATGTTCTTGTTACATTGGGACAGCACCTTCAAAGGACTCTTCAAGAAAACCCAAAGAAACAAAAACCCCACAAAGCCTAATGAGGCCAATATATTGATTGTATAGGGGTTTCCCCTCTCCCCACTGAACCTGAACATATGTCCTCAGCCATGTGGACTTGTATTCCCTCCATTTGAAAGGAATAGTGGAAAACCAATAAAATTGGATGTTCTTGTCCACGTTCAGAGAATCTTAGGATAGTTATCTAAGCTTTAAGTTAGCAGTTTGCATTTTAGTTGGGATAGGCAAAGAAATAATGCAATCGGATCTGTAATTAAACTAACATTTTTAGTGACCTTTCAGACCTCCATTACTTGCTTATACCATTTAGGTACCTTCACTGTAAAGAAGTCAGCCTAGCTCTGTGTGTCTAGTAGCAAGTGAATACTTAAGGATGCGGTCTGCAAAGGCATTTAGATGCCTTTTATGTGCATTTTTTGCTGTTTATGTCCAACCACTTTTTAATTTCACTGAAGAGCAGGTGATTGAATACCTTTATAGATCAGTCATTGCATAGGATTGACAATCTCTTTTAATAGTCCCACAATCTCTTTTCCATATAGAAGAAAAATATTATGCTAAAGTTAATTCTTGTCAAAATATAGTTTCCAAATACATTTAATACTAGTGTAACATTGGGATGTCTAATGGCCATATATATAGATTTAATGTCCACATAAGTAAAGAAATTTTATTCAATATTGAGTCATTAACCATGCCCCAGTTTACTTTGGATTTTTATTTGGTAAAGCTTGGGACAGGGGGAAAATGGTTATGATAAAAATGTTTCATATGCATTTTTTTGTAACAAGAAATTATGCATATCTATCTGCATTCCAGTATTAGGAAAATAATTTTTTGTGAACTCGAGTTCAAGTTCTCAATTTGTTTTTCTGGGGGAGGAGTATTTTGTCAGGTGCTGTATATACTTAACAGGCAATAGTAGAGTTAACATACAAATTTCTTGAAAAGTGGCTTCTCTTTGGTTATTTTTTACTTTCCCAATCTATTACCCATTTACTTCAATACCTTCATTAAAATACAGATATAGAAACAGTAATTAGATTTCTAGGGTTTTTTTAACATGCAGATGTTACATAGGCTTACACACTTGGGTTTGCTTTCTCCATTTACTGTAGGCATATAAAGGATCAAGTCCATTTTGGTTTTTTAGAGGTGAATTCTTGCTCTGAAATTCTGATGACCACCTAATTTGGGTAAAAACCTTCAGAGACAGTCTTGACTTTTGTTAGAAGATTGAGATTTTGCAAGTCCCACACAAGCCTATGTACTTGATTGAAAATGTGCATTCTGACTTGTGATCAGGTTATTTTTAAGGTTAGTTGTGCTTTCCAGAAGTGATTGCTGGTATTCCAGGTTTCTGCTCAGCAGAGTGTTCTCTCTTAGAAAATTGTGGCCAGTTTCTTGCTAAAATGTAGCAGTTGTATTCTTGTGCTGCTAAGAAATTACTGGGCCATATTCTGCTTTTCAGCTTAGAAAAATCACTTCCTTTCAGAGAAATCTGTTTTCTCTGTAGAACGTGTGGACTTACTTGAAAATATATAGAACATGTGTGTGCTGGGTTTTTTTCCGGAGTGAAATGGACATTTAATCCCAGAAGATGATTTTTTTTTCCCTGGAAAGCAATTAATTACCAAAGACAAATTATTACAATAGAAGCTATTTTGAAATCTTAATTATAACGTTGATTATATTCAATTTACAGGCTTCTGGACATGCCAAAATGAAGACTGTAGGGTTTTTTAGACACTGAAAATTAGATGTATAATTAGTCTGTTAGTGTCATTATTAAAACAGCATTTCCTTTTCCTTACTGATCAATGCTAAAAGCAGGAATTTCTGCTTTCAAATGTAATTATGATCCTAACTTTTGTGATCCAGCATTTTTAATGTTAATTTGTCACTCAGTGCCACTGGAAAGAAACAATTTTCAATGGAGATTATTTTCTGGACTGGAAAGTTGTGTGGCTTTGTGCTTTATTATTTTTATAGGGTGGAGAAGTTTTCCTGGTCTGTTTCTGAAATTAAAAAAAATTAAAAAAGAAAAAAAGAAAAGATCAAAGTGAAACACACTGACATTTTTCCTGAGAAAAGACCACCCTACAGTTTGATAGGTTTTATGTTTTTCTCTTGCTTGATGATTGATGCTTCTCTGGCACAGTGACGTATGTCTCAGGAGTATAAAAGTGAAGGGAGGATGGTGCTAATATTACATATCATTTGAAAGGACATTGTGTAGTCATTTCAACGTGTTTTATTTTTGAGTCCATTGTTTACTGTGTTCTTCTGAAGCTTGGAAAGCTCTCATGTTCCACTGGGTGAATGTTTTCCCTGCATGTTTCTCGTTGAGTTGAAACAACTTGTCTAGTTAGTTCCTCATCTATCACTTTAAAGTATTTCTTTTTTTTTTTTTTTTTGCTACAGCAGCAGTTTCTGCTCCCTACTTGCCATAAGGCCGCTGAGGTATTGTTTAATATATCTAAAGTGACTCTTTAGTGCTAGAAGCTATTTGGATGTGTTACGGAAAGTGAATGATTTTAGTATAACAAAGTTAAGGAAAATGAGGTATTGCATAAAAGCTTCAGAACCATCTGTAATGGCTTACCAGCTTGCACCATTAATGATTAAAAAGTGCGTAAATACTAGAGAGCCTCTCAAAGTATTACCCCGTGTCCTTCAAAACTTTGGCTTTATTCCTCTGAAGTTCAAAAAGCATCAGACGTTGTTGGGAATACTCTGTGTATAAAAAATGATGGAAAAATAGCCATCACAAGGACGAAAAGCATAAACAGTTGAGATAAAGAATCACAAAATGTAGCAAACATGATATTCATACACGATTCAGTGTTTTTATTTGTTGTAGGCACCAGGTTTTCAGTACTAGTTGAGGTTTCCATTATGCATTACAAGAGTTTGTGCATCTGTGTATTAGATCAGAAAACAGGTTGACATCTTCAGAAATCTGAGAACCGCTACTGGCTCGTTCAGACTTTTGCGAGCTTTTTCCTCCAGTACCTCTTCTAACAGCAGTAGTAAAAACTGCTCATTTTGTTGTAGATCTGTGTGGCTTTTTTGCTTATTGTAAGTGTCCGTGCTACCCAATTTACGTGAGAACCAGCAGTTCAGGTTTGTAATCCCAGTAGTGCAAATTTATCAGAAAGCAACAGCAGTAATGTTGATGTTTAAGGAAATATTTGCCATGTTTTAGAGAGCATTGATTTTAGTGTACATCTGAAGAGAGTTTCTGTAGTTCTGCTGATTCCTTATCTCAGAAAGCTGATGGATATTCATGGATATATCTGAGGGATGTAATGGGCAGAGAAACAACAAAGAAGGCTTGGCAGGGGCACCATGGAAGTAGAGTTGTGTTAGATAGTTTAGTTGTATTAGTTTAGCTTTAGTGAAAGGATGAGGAGACGAAAATAATTGAAAAATAGGACTGTGTTTTACTTTAGAAGAATGCATGAGGAATCTGCTAACTACAATTGCTTCTAAAAAAACAGAAAAGGAAACCACCAGAGGGAGATGCAGAGTAAAAGTAAGGTCACTTTCCAAGTGAGTGGCAAATTGAAACATTAATTAAAAAGGGTGGGGGAAGGGAGACTGTCTGCTTAGAACTAGTTTAAAATTTGTCAGGAGAAACCAACAAGTTATTCAGTGGCAACTTCTATTAGTTAAAGAACTTCATTATTTTTCTGAAGTTAGTGTGTTTTGATTGCATTTATTGATGATTATTCCCAAGCCTCTTGGGAAATTTATTATATTAGCATCACTTCCACTTACAGAATACATCATTTAATAGTACTAAGTATTGTGAATTTATAGGCCTGTTGAGGAACTCCACTACTCCACAAATCAGATAAAACATTTCTGTACTGGATATTCACCTAAAGGGAAAAGATAGGCTTTGATTCATAAGTCAGCAAAATTTCATAGATACCTTTTATTTATTCAGGCCAGAAATAGTTTCAGACTATATTTTTTCTAATTGCTCTAAGATAGTAATACATTTTGGATGTTGAGAATACCAACAAATGCCTTTGCATTTGATATTCTTGGTATTTTACTGTCTTGTTCTTTAGTGCCATTTTAAATTTTCATAAATACTGGTGATTTTTCATAAATAAGCATTTATTTGAGATTTGTCGACTTTTTTTAATTCTCCTTAGTTTCTGGCTTCTTGGAAGACAAGTGCACCATCTTCAGCATAGCGCTACACACCTGGGTGCTTTCTGTCCCCAGATTCACCACCAAATCTGTTTGGTTTTTTTTCTATCTTATTGTAAAAGTGAGAATTCACATTTTATAGTCTGGAACATAATGTCTGTAAATTCTTTGGACTAGTAGAATTGCACAAGGGTGCAGTCAGTGATCATGGGTATGTTCTTCTAATAGAAATATTGTCCAGCTGTTTTCCTCAAACTGGGCATAAAAGTCACTGCCACTTAGCATGTAAGCATTACTTGTCTACAGACTCCACTTATTTAAAGCAGAGATTATTGAACACCACTTCAACTGGCTGACGTTGCAAGCTGTGAGGATGGTAAGCTTTGCACCTTCTCAGTCAGTCTTCATCTCCCTTAAAGTAGAAGATTTCTACCAGCAAGAGAACAAACCTACTTTTCAGTTTAATGCAAGTCAGTCATTGGGAAATGTTGTTTGTGTTGTCTATTAATTTTTGAAGATAATACAAAATAATGGCTTATTTCTCCAAAATTATATTTATACATGGCAATTGCAAGGAAGGAAAAGTTAATAAGTATTTAGGTAATGTAACTTTTTTTGAGAAACATAATTTGATCATTTCTGGCACTTAAAACTATTAACTGTTTCACACATACCTTGAAAAGGAAATAATGTCTAAGTGATACTTTTTGATATTAAAAAATTTTTATAATTTTGAATGTCAGTATGTTGGTAGTTTTAGCTAGATACTTACTTATTATCAGCTTGTAGGAAACTCATCCCAAATGAATGTAGCTAGATAGTTTTGTTGGCCCAGATTGATAGGTTTAGATAAGAGAAAAGCAAGGCTCTTCTTCCAAAAAGAAGACATTAAGCAGAAAAAAAACATTAACAAGGTAATGAAATAAGGAGTTGTATCTGTTGTAAAATTAATGAGTTTTCTGGATTTTCCTGTCAGCAATGCAAATTAAGCCACTGCTATCTAGTATTATAATCTGTTCTTGAAAGTAGTAATTTCCTAGTTCATGGACTTCTTTAAATATTTTGAATTAATTGCAGTGAAGATGATAAAGAACAGTTGCCCTTTTAAGTAGGAGCATCTCTATACATCTTAATTTTTATGATCTGCTTGATGGGTCTGAACAACTGCAGAACATTTTTTACTCTCTAGGGTCAACAGTAAATTCTGATTTAGTACTCTCAGCCACCCTGAAACACCAGAATCAAAACCTTTGTTATTCTGTGACTTTTGCATTCCTTCTACTCTGTCTCGTCTCAAATTTTCTGCATGTTCAGAGTTATTCTTTTTTATTGTCCTCCTTCTAAGGATTAATATGATTTCCTCCCTTTCTCCCTTCTCCCTTTTTTGACCAACAAGCCACCAATATGTGCTTGTGATCCAAACTGGAAAGAACAGGCGTTTCCAATCATTTCATATTGCTCTGTGTTGTATTAGAATCTACTGCTGCTTCTGGCTGAACTAAAATTAGATTTGAAGTGCTGTCTTGATTATCATGGGCCCTGTCACACATTCATTTGTGTCCCAGCAATTGCTATCTATTAAAGTAATGTATTGTCATACGTATATGTACAAGCATATATGTTGTATATAGAGATGTATGTGTAAAGGAACCAGGAATCATTTTTGAAGTATGTTTAGTAGGATTTAGATAGTGGTGGTGGTGGTGTGGTGTCTATGTCCTTCAACCAAGAGTGGTTCTAAACCTTATTTAGATGATCCACCTAGTTTCTAAGCCTGTGGTTTGCATACTGTACAGAAAATGTTTGGTGTAATAATCTCAGTTCAGCAAGCTTTTTTTTAGAAGCAGGTGTGTAACTGTCCAGAGAGAGAGTGAGGAAGAGTAAAGTTTTGTGAATTTTTGAGAAAATGGAATGTACTGAGATTTAGAAGCGTATGTAAATTTTATAATGAATTATAGTTTAAAGGATTTATATTTTGACAGCCGGGTTGGGAAGACTAGAGTTTGACAATGCTTAAGGATCAGTTTGATCAGTAACATTTCTGAAAAATAAAATTTAGTTGCTTGGTTATAAAGCATTAATGTTTTGAGTTTTAAAAATGAGAAAAGAAGCCTCTTACGATATTTTAGGCAAAATTATCAAAATAATAAAAAAAAAATCACATCTGATACAACAATTTGTTATCTTAAAATTCATACACTGCAACATTTTTTTTTGTTAATTTAAAAAACAAGTATATACAGTTACTGCAAAAGTTAGGACTGTAATTACAGTGTTTTACTAATGTATGTATGTTTTTATTGGTATTTTCACAGAATTATGAGGTGCTGGATTTGAGTCCTTTTCAAAGCAATGCATTATATATGTGTCACATAGACCTATATAAGAGTAATGTTAGGGTTGGTTTCTTCAATGAATTCTAGTATTTGAGTCTTCGTAGAGTTAATCCTTATCTAGATTTACATTTTTATTTAGAATTAAGTATTGTTTTCATACATATCCTGGGGTTTTTGTCTTCTACTAAGGGTGTGATGTTTTCTACAGAAGAACTATTTTTTTACAGAAGTTATTTACTGATAAACTAATGTTCTCTTTTATACTGGAGTGGAAAAGTACATTCTGGGTTTTTTTACCAGTGAAGTATAAAAGATGTAATTTTGGCATGAAAACATACAAATATATGTAATATTTGTGCTTTTATATTTAGGTGTTTCAGATATTATAAGAAGTCAAAGCATTGAATGTGGTAGTGTAAACATAAACTTACATATTTTCCTGTATATTTGTGTGTCTGTATATATATATATATATCTGTATATTAACATCAAATGCAGGCACACGGAGCAGACAGTACACATTGCAAAGCTTATAGTGAATGTTTAAATTTGGGAATTTCATAAATTACATTCAACTGCTTTTCCAGAAAGCCACAGCTGTATGTAGTGCAAATTTGAGGGAGGAGGGGGGAATGCTGGGTTGAGCTTTGCTGACAGATTTGCTGATGCAGTTGTCTCAGTGTGTATTGGTTGAGGCTGTACGTCGAGCAGCCTGCAAAGCATTTGGTATGGTTTTAGTGTCATAAGATGTCTAACGTTTTTCAAAATTGGGTCATTTAATTACACAACCTTTTAACTCCTGACTTAAAATTTGGCCACAGCTTTGTCTTCCCAGCTTTATTGTTGAAGATCAGTGAAGATGCTGGGAGGAAAGCTGTACTGGCTTGCAAAGAAGCGATTCATTAAAAAGAAGAGATTCTGTATGTGTCTTCTCTAAAGTTGACAAGCAAGTGCCTCTTGTGTGCCTGTGGAACACGCAAGATTAGGAACATACTCTGTAATAAGGCTGTTGTACAGGCTTGCTGTATCTTTAATAAGAGTATCATGAAATTTGCCTTTGCATTCCTTTCTGATTAATTTAGCTGAAGAGCAGAAGAAAAGTGTGTGGTTCTCTCTATGATTTCTCTACCATTGTTTACTGTGTATTATATTGTGTAATCCATCAGCCAACTTTAATTTCACAAGCTATTCATTGTGTTTAAACAGTGCGTTTCTTATATTAAATATTTATGGAAGTCTTTGGGAAGAATACATTAAAATGGCAGATGGAGGTCGTTTCAAGCATTTCCTTGATTGAAGGCTGGGGACCCCTGTGAATTTGAAGTCTGCTTTCAAGGAAAGTTCACGATGTCTGATTATAACCCAGGCAGGCAAGAATTCCACCAATTCCCTGCACTGTGATTTCAAAAAGCAATGGCTGCCTACAATCTTCATGCTTCAGCACCTTTCATTTTGAAATCATTTGCAAGTGCATTGAGGAATGGTGAACAAAAGCATTTACAGTTATATTGCTTATTAATAATTCAGCAGACCTGCAACTTTTGCACATTAACATTACTTTACTCATTGATTTTTGACTACTAAAGCTAAGTGGAAAATCTGGCTTTTAATGACAGTCCAGTTGAGATGTACATTCAGACTCACCTAGTAACCTGGGATTTTTGATAGCCAGGTGTAAGAGGAGTGGGGCAGAAGGGATGTTGTTACATCAGGCGGGTGAGGTGTCCCAGGTCCTCAAAGGATAGGACAGGTGATGGTGGCTGTTGTCTTGCCAGGGCTAGCTGACCTTGCTGCTTTGTATTGCTACTTCTCCAAAAGATGCCATGAGCTTCTCTACTGATGTACAAAGACTGATTGGCAAGCACATTTCATTTCTAATACTTGTGAATTTGACTGGTTTATCAAGTATTGGTAGCTGATGGTTTCAATTCATATGACTCGGTGTCAAAAGAACACTTGTATATAACTTTTGTTGGGGTTTGGGGTCACTTGTATATAACTTGCGTTGGGGTTTGGGGTCTTTGATAATGAGCTACTTCCAGTGATGACCACAAACCAGAACCTAGCTTTTTTTCTTGCTAGAAGCTTGTACTCCAACCACTTTTGTTACGCTCATGGAAATATTTTCAATCCCTATATGCATAAGAAAAATAAATCTAGGATGATATGGGTTTTGGAAATAAAAATACAGTGTAAGAGAGACGGTCTTCATATTTAGGAAAACTACAGTAAGTAGAGTTTTACTATCTACAGGAACCTACCTTTTGCTTTTCCTTCTTGCTAGAATAACTGCATTGTTTTCCCACTGCAAAGTACTTTTTTTTTTTTTTTTGTCACTTGGACTTTCTGACATTTTCCACTTAAACTATATTTATGCTTTTGTTATTCATAAATTCTGAAAAGTTCAAGTATAAAGAGAAGAGTTTTGTCATTATGCATGACCTTATAAAAATGCACACTCCGTGTAACTTTTTTTTTTTACATATTGGGAGTATTGTACCCATCACTTCATGGGCTGATAAAAAGATACATTTCTTAATGCAAAAATTCTGCTATCAGAGCAAAAAACATGCAACCACAGCAACGATAACTGTATGCAAAATGCAAGCAAATGAATCAACCCTCTTGGGTCTTATACAGACAAATTAGATATACTTATTACTTCTGCAACTATAAATTTGGTTTAATTTTTTAAATTATTCTGTCATTCTCTGTCCATGTGAATCATCATAACAGCTGTCTACTCTGTACAGGTTGGGTGGCTTAACCATATCTCTTGACCTTAACTAACACTGTCGTGAAAGAGGATGTGCTTATGATGGAGGCTATTATTGATAACCGGGCAGTTTGTGAGTCAGTTTTACTCCTTCAGAAGTTCTTAAGATTTGATTCAAATTCATAAATCTAATACATTTCTCTGTATGTATATACTAGATTAACAGTTTTGCCTATCAACCAAGGACTTGTGTTTTTTCTTTGAATTTCTTTTGGGTATTTTGAAACTTCCTGAACGAATGGATCATAAAGTTAGGTTTGAATTCAAACCTAAGAAAATAATTTCCATAGCAAATTGAGGGAGAAATTTCGTATGCATGAAACTTCAACTGTAATTCTAGCATTGTTTTGCCATGTTGCTGTAATATATTCACTGTAAAAACTAGAAGCTGTGTAAATAAGTGAGTGGCAGTTGCCCCAGGCATAAATTTTTACTGATGCAATGAGATAAAAGTAATTAAGAAACATGCAGACTGATGGGTAATTAAATCCATGGGAAGCATTTTGTAACTAATTACTATGTTCTAATCACAGATTGCTTTCTATTTGTCAAGGTAAGTGTATATAATTACACATTTCCCATTTTTCTTTCATCTAAAATCATCCCAGTTGGATGAGTATTTTTTTAAGCAAGCCCAGACCTCTGAGTTTTTGGCAGTTCTTTTTCCTTGGAATAAAACAAAGTGGTGGTCATCTTATTACCTGAATCCAGGTGGCACAGCTTTCTCCACTTACTGTTGATGCTCTCTGCCATGCTTGCATCATAGCATGCTGCGACATGTAATTCTCACCGGTTTTGCATGTTCATACTCTGTTTAGATGCCTAATGACAGTCTGATATACATCACCAACATTTAAGCATCTTAATTGCATGTCTTCCTATGCCTCAGCTTTTCAAGTGCAAATATTTTAATAACTGAAATAGAAAGATTTCCTTTTATTAGAAAGAGTGATACAGTTTCAATAAGGCATTGTTAGTATGTGCTTAGATAGAGCTCGCCTACTCACTTTTGGTTTTTCTTAATGTGACACTTCAGTTTGACATTAAGTCGGTTTATGTTTTCAGCCTGACAAAGTACAGCCTAACTATATTTGATTTTGCCTTAGAATACAGGATTAACCAGTGTGTCTTATCTAAGCCCAGGTATTCCTTGCATCCAGACAAAAGCATGGCATAGCTAGGATATGATAGTTGTAGCCATTTTTGGAATTGCTATTCAATATATTGTTTTTTATTGTAAATTCATGGATTCATCTGTAATCAGTTCATTTGTCATTTTCTCTTGCCTTGTTTACACCTTGACAAATGACTGAAGTAGGTAATGTGGATAAGTGTTGCTCTATTGTGCCAAGGAACGGCCAAGAATATGCAGAAAGCTTGTTCTACTTTTCTCCAGTGATGGTCAATACTGGATGCTTTGGGAACAATGAAAGAAGTGAGGCTTAACTTAAGCTTTGCATGGCCTCGTAGCTTTTAGGGCCCTGCCATGCCAGAGGTTGCAGCCTGAAAAATCATGTTTAATAGCCTCTTATTTCACAGATTGCCTATAGACACTCACAGTTCCAATCTCTGCAGCAGCCTGTAGCGGTGAGTTTCATAGTTTCTGTAATCAGTAATTATGTACTGTGTGAAAACTTTTGTTTAAGGCTACTGCCTGAGAGATTCACTGTTCGAATTATTTTTTGATTCCTGAATAGTGAAAAACAGCACATAGTCATTTTCCTGATCATCTTTGAGTTCATGATTTTGTACATCTTTGTTGTATTCTCCTTCACCTCTGTCCATCTCAAACTGAATATTTAGTGGAATATTTAGTCAATTTTCTTCTGTCAGCTCTATTACAGTTGTCTTTATGACAACTGTTATGAAAGAATGTCATGATGAAATTCAGAATTTTGGAATACCAAGGATGCGTGAAGAGGCATGGCACTGGCTTCTCCTTAGTTCTGTATTCTTTCGTTATTCAGTGCTAACATCCTGCCAACTTTTTTTTTGATTGGTGCTAATTAGTCAGATAATGCTTTCAAAAATCTAGAGAAAAACTTTTCTCCCTTGTCCGGGCTGGAATGCATAATATTTTGAGCCCTTCCTTTTCAGGGATTTTTTATTATTTTTTTGTTATGGTATGCTGCTTTGTGTTTATGTGCATAGAGTTCCATTGGCTGTATTATTATAACCTCTTCATTCAGTGTGCTTTCTGCAAGTTGTTACAGTGGATTTGGTTTTGACTTCCTGTGGATAATTGCATGTCACTGCAAAGTTTCCTGGTGTTCCTATGCCATGCTTCTGTCAGATTGTTTGCCTATTGAATACACCAATCCTAGTATAAACCTGTAACTTCCCTATATTGTAAAAACTGGTAAATTATTCGTAATAGTTGCCTCCTATGTGGAGCAATCTACAAGAGGCGTCAGTCCCTCTCACCTACGAGATATTACTTTCCCCAAGAGTTTTTGGTGAAGGACATTTGAGAACCATTTGGAAATCCATATGCACTTGTTTCGTCTATATGCTGACCAAATTTTGAAAACAGAGTACAAGAAATACACGAATTCACACAGCTGTAAGGAGAGGTAATTAGCCATTGACATAAATACACGTTGTCCTATATGTGGCATCGAGTTTCATTAAGAATATAGATATAATTACATAATGATACAGATATAATATAGATTAAATATAGATAATTACAAGGATGCTGGGGAGGGACTCTTCATCAGGGAATTTAGTGCTGTAAAGAAGTGCCTGCTTCTTAATGCTACATTGGTGTTAAGGAGTCTTATTCTTCAGACTTTCGATAACAATAGGACAAGGGGTAATGGATTTAAACATAAACAGTGGAAGTTCAGGTTAGATATAAGAAAGAAGTTCTTTACTGTGAGGGTGGTGAGGCACTGGAATGGGTTGTCCAGAGAAGTGGTGAATGCTCCTTCCCTGGCAGTGTTCAAGGCCAGGCTGAATAGAGCCTTGGGTAATGTGGTCTAGTGTGAGGTGACCCTGCCCATGACAGGGGGTTGGAACTAGATAATCTTAAGGTTCTTTCCAACCCGAACCATTCTGTGGTTCTATGATAACGGTACCAGAATAAAACGTAAGACTCACCTACATCTAACATGCAGTTTTGGGCTCAAAGATATTTAATATTTTATGGTTTAAATTCTTCATGATATCTTTAATACTTAATTTTAAATACTTAGTTTAAATACGTAATACATGCATTCTATATGCAAAATGTTTTTGCAGCATATCAATTATTAAAACAAACCACTGAAACTCAGAAGGGCTTGTGCTTTTACATCAGAAATAGAGAAGTTAAGTATCACTCACATCATCTGGTATAGCCCAGGTCTTTTTTGTTTTCTAACCTGAATGCAATGTCAGCACTATCACATGCTCCTCCTTCCAACTAACTTTTCTGATTCCACTGCTTATTGAGCAGGCATAGAGAAGGCCTCTTCAAAGTGTTGGTTTTCAGCAGAAAACTAACAAGAAAAAGAAAGGAAAAAAAAGAAAAAAAACTTCTTGATTTCTCAGCTTGCTTTAGTTTTGTGCAAAGGTAAGGTAACAGACACAGCCATGGCAGCAGGTAGGAGAGTGGGAACATTGTAGATCAAATATAGATCATCTTAAGCTTCTTGCAGGTTGGGACCTTTGGAAGCAAAAGAAGGGCTTGGAAGAAGACGAACAGACTTTGTGATGCAAGTAGACTTGATAGTGAGGCTTTGTCTGTAGACGGGTGTGGTGGTTGATGAAGAGGTGTCTACTGAGACCTGCCTTTAGGCTGTGAAGCAGTACTGAAGTTTGTGTCATAATTTCAGTCTATAAAGGTGGCTTGGAAGGAAGGGGTGAAGGAGAAATGTCTCATGAAACAACTACTCCAGACAAATGTGACTGCTGAGAACTATTATGTATAAGCTTTTCCAGTATCCAAACTGATGACTTCAGAGTGTGTTTTTTAGAAAAGATGCTTTGGGTTGATGTTTATAGAGTACCTGGCACTGTGCAGGCTCATATTAATTCTTACCATGTTAGAACTAATTATGATAAGAAGAAAACTTACCTACTGACGTTTTAGTTAAAGAAACAAAAACAAGATGAAGTGTACTCTTTAAAAAAACACTTTATTTTCTTGTTTCTTGAATGCATTCATTATTTGAAATAAAAAGTGTATCTCCAATGGATGACATAGCCATAAAGTGTTTGCAATTTAGCAGAGAGCTAATTAAGTGCTCTTCGTAGCATAAGATGAATGTTATTTACTGAGATCATTCAGGCATCAACAAATAATGTGAATGTTACAGAGTGTGATGTGAGTTTTTCTAAAGAACCATTTTTAAAGAAATTAAGTATGACCACACTACAAGCACAGTAACTTGAAATAAGCCACCTATTTTATTAGTCATCATAACTTCAGGTCACCAGAATATTTGTCAAGGTCATCTAACAGGTTTCTGCTGAGTTCTGTGCCATTAGTATTCTTTCTATAAATAAGTGCCCAGGATAGCTGCTTCAAGCTATCTTATGTGAACTTGTCCAAGTAAAAGCAGTATTTGTTCCTTTAAATTAACACTTTCTTTAGAGCTTGATGCAGGCAGCAAACTGGCGATGTATAAGCCATCAAAAATCTTTCAGGTTTTTCATCACCTCTAAATTGGACTCTATTCAAGTTATTCCTGAGTCTGAAATGAAATACGTTATTGCCATTACATGGAGTCATCGAGTCCCTCATGTTTCATAAATCTGACTGCAAGAAATTAATCCAGTAGTTAGAACTATAGCAAAGTTGTTCATAGTTTATCCCCATGACTTAACAATGCTAATTTCTTCATCCTGACTCTTGTGAAGTTATGTGGAAATAACAGTGCTTTAATATATGTTATGAAATTGGAACATACGTTTTAAGTAATGACATTGGAATGCTTTGGATTAGAAACTGGCGAGTGGCCTTTGCTCTTCTGAAGATCAGATGTCTAAGTAAATTACTGTTTTGCTATGGAACAGAGAGGCAGGGATTAACACTTTGAGGTGGACTCTACAAGCCCCACAGAATGTCAGCAAAGTAGAAATAGTTTCAACCGTTCTTTCAGGGTACATTTTTCCTGCATGGTCAAGTTCAATTGTTATAACTCATGTAAACTTACTGTTTTATAGTAAGAATTCTCTGGAAACTTTGCACTTTTCATTTTATTTTTACAATACCCATCTCTTGAAATACCAATACACTTGTATTGGTTAGAATATACCTTTATTAGGAAATTAAAGCTTCGAACAAAACCAAAATGTATCATTTTACTTCTCTTTACAGTTTAAGGTGGGCTAAATAACAAGATGCTTGGCCTGGTTCTTTTCCCGACAGATATTTAGGTGGTCCTCTACGTTCCTGTTTTTTCTATAAAATCATTTGAGCTGCAAAAAATTCCTTACTGGCAGTCTGCACCTTGGCTAATTGGTGTTGAGGATGTCACTAGTCAGGTCTGAGCTACCTCCTACTGCTGGTTTCCCAAGTTACAAATCAGAATTAGCTGCTGACAGCAAGCCAAATAACTTCGGCAAATACTTAGGACAATGGGCACTGAAAGGCACCAAGCCTGTGAAGTTAGTCAGTGGTTTATAGACACTGAAGCATTCCTGAGGATCTCTTAAGCTGAGCCACATGGTGCTCAGCTAGGAAGTTGATTGATGGTTCTACAAAGAAAAAAAATGTTTATGAAAGAATGCTTTTCTTACAGATTATCCTGCATTAATATATATCTGATGTGCCTGGCAATGTTTCAGCAACTGGATGTTTGCCAAGACTTGACACTCCTGCAAGACACAATACAGTTTGTGTCTAGCAGCACAGAGCTTTTTGTTTTATGATCCTCTTTTTAACAAGGCAGACACTTTCATATAAATTGTCCTTAAATCAATAGCACTTTTACATTGTAATTGTTACATGTTAAATTCTCTCTGGGCTAATGTAGATTCCATTTTTTAGCAAGTTTTGCTTCTTACCCAGAATTTCAGTCTTACTTACCATGCCGTTTCGGTGACTGGAATAAACACAGAAGGTACCACCTCTTGTGTGAAGTTGAAGAGGAATTACAGAGTCGATACAAAAATGTATTAACCAGGTTCCTTGATCATATATCCTTGAGAATAAGCTTAGAAATGTTTCAATACCTTTGTAAAGTAAAAATTGGTGCTTCAGGATCTTAGTGGGAGCTAGAAGCCTGAATCCCTTCGTAGATCTGTCTCTAATCATTTCAGAGTACTTGAGAAAAGTTTGATATTAGAAGTCCTTATTGGATTTATTTACAAGTGAATTTAATGGGTTCTTTTATGTAATTTGTGTTGTTAATTTCATGTATTTTGTGTGCTGTTCTATAGAGGGGAAAGAAGGCATTCATGTGCAATTGGGATAGTTATTAAACCCTTCCTCTCCATCTGGGAGAGCAGCAAAACTTAGTCATTCTCAAACTGTGGCACAGAAATTGCTCAGGCAATGATTCCTTTATGTTAAATTTATAATTAAGGGCTACAAAACCTAAATTATTTTACTTTGAACTTTGATGTACATCCAGCCTTCTTAGCATCACTAGTGAATGATTTTTTTTTAAGCCAAAAGTCCTTGTATGATTCAAAATGATTGAAAAGATGTGTGTGCTTTCTTTTATGAGAGAGGCTTTAACAGACCATCATTGAGGCTGATTGATTTCTCATTACTAGCAGAGGGTGGCTCATTTAAATTGGGTTTAAGGTCATTAATAGGGCAGGTTGAAGGGGAGGAAAGAGAGGAAATATGCATTGTGGTTAAATGTGTTGGAACAGACCTGCAAAATAAAATGGACACTGTCAGATAGTCTCAATATTTGTTCTGTCATGCATAGAAACCTATGCAGAGAGAATATGCAGAAAAACTATTGCTCCACTGGCTTCCATTCAAGCATATGGTATGATAAATTGCTTGCAGTATTAGTGATAAAGAATATTAACAACCTGGAGACAGAGAATCATTTAACTGTCCCATACCATTGACTATTGTCGCATACCATTCTTTAGGTATAATTAGAGGTAAACTAAAGTAGTTGGACAACTGTAATTATAAGTTTCAAATTCTTGTAAGTCTATACTTTTACTTATGCAATACTTACAGTATTTATTTGAAGACCAACTCTTTCGTGATGTGATAAAGCCTGCTCTCTTAAAGTTTAAATCATTCTTCTCCACCAGTATGAACCGTACGTCCTTCCTCATGGAGCTGTGATATCCCTGTCATGGAGGAGATGTAGCTAATCCAGCCTGGTGGCTGCAGCCAAATAAACTGAGTAGTTGCAGAGTCTTGCTTGCCTGCTGCTAAGTGGGACACCCTCTTGGGCCGTGCCTCTCCTGCTGGTTATTAGTGTTTGTAAAACTTGTGGGAACTTGTTGAGATTTCTAGTTTTCTGTCAGATTTGATAGAAATTGGCCAATGAGTTCAAAAGTTACTGGGGTAGAATGATACATGCACAGCATGATCATGCAAGCCTTGTTTTCTTAGGTATCCAGATTAAAGATATTCTTAAATACAAGCTTAAGGAATCCAAGTCCACAATAGAGTCTTGAACAGAACGATTCAGTTAACAGTATCAGGATCTAGTAACGCAATTCTTAGTAAATGCAAACCATGAGTTGTTTTAAAAAATAGAAGCTCAAACTTGTCTATTCTTCTGTATTCCTACAGATCAATGTGATTGATTTAAGCTAATGTTTCACAGTTAGGAGTGGCATCAAAATGCTTCTTGGAATAGTAACTCTAAATCTAGATAAATGAGGGCAAACTTCACTGTAATCCCAAGATGACTTGATATTTTCTTCAGATGGAGGAATATATTTCTTCTGAAAATTTTCTTTTAAGATACTTCAGTTTATTTTTGTGTACCAATCTGTAGTTAATAATGTGTGGTGTTATTAAACACAGTCAGTTTTGCCCTTTTCTCTGATTTCTGTTTGCGTTCATGTATTCACTCTCCTTTCTTTCCCATGGCTGAGCCTCAAACAGTATCTGAGCTGAGATACCGCACGTAGGTCTAGAGGTTCTCTGTAGAGTTCAAGGAAGTGTCTTCATCCTATGTGTAATTTTTGGTTTTATGCTTACATGTCTCACTGCATTCTGTGATTCTTATTTCAAATTTACAGCATCCTGTGTCTATTAACCAGCAGTTCTCTTCCTAGCAAAAAAAAAAAATGAAAAGGTATTTAACATATTCTAAGGTGCAGTCAAGTTGATGTTATTGTTGTGTAGGGACAAAAAGATCCCTTAATATGGCTGAAGAGTCGCTATAAAGCCTTTATTAGATTATTTGGAAATTACAGCACATGACCCAGGGCTAAAGCTCGTGTTGTTAAAAAGGAATTAGTAGTGGTCAAAACATGCTATAGAAGAGGTGACACTTCTCCCATTCCTAAAACAGAGGAAGAGACATTTCATTAGGTTTCTTCTTGTTTCTAGCATTGTGCAAGCTTGTTTCAATATGTGACAAATGGCATATGCATATGCAGCATTTTTCCTCTGGAGCAGTGCAGAGTATGCAGTAGTATATGATGGGAGTTGGACCTAGATGGTCTTTAAGGTCCCTTCCAAGCCAAACCATTCTACGATTCTGTAGTATACATTTTTACCTTTTTAGTCATGCCTTGGTTTAGATATTTGATGACTTTGTAGTGCATTGTATGTATTCTATTTCTTTATCCAACTTAGTAATATGCATTTTGGCATTTTTAGTAAAACTGCTGTATGAAATATTCCATCTATCATTATCAGAAAATACTAACATATGCAAAGCGTACTCCTTTAACTATTGGGTAATATATCTTTTAGAAAAATGAGAAACATTTTTGAATAGCATTTGTGTTTGATTTGTTATTCCTGTAGAAAGTTTAAGTTGGAATTCATCTCTGAAAGAAAAGAAGTTCCTCTAAAGAAAATTTATTTGTGGAATTCTGAAGCCATGCATCAGCTGTAGATTTATATGACTTGATTGCAATGCTACTATTAAGTGGATTAGTCATTGATGTGCTGTGCTAATATTATTGTAAGTGTTGAAATGCTGAAGATTTTAAATTTTAATACAATATGAAATTTAATATTTCATAATTAAATTGAACAAAATCATATGAATAACAGTAGTAAGAGAATTGACAAGACTTTCATGCTCATTCAGAAAAGTCATACCTGGTTGGTATGCAAGTCAAAGCATTTTTCTTTTTATGCTTGGCTTGTGAAGATTTTACGTAAGACTGAACTGCTGCTGCCTGGAAGAATTTTTCTGCGAACTGATTTTCCTGTGCCCCTTGAAACATCTAGTGAGCAGCGGTCATTGGCAAGAGCGCCATCCCAGACAAATTGCACCACTCGCCCTAAGTGCGCTGGTGTTTTGTGTGTTCGCATCCCAGTGACGCATTCCTGTAGCACATGTGCACGCACCACAGCCAGGCTTTGGAACCATCCTTCCCTCCATGTTCTTCTCTTTCCTAAACCGGTGTTTTGACATGACTATTGCAGGTTGGCTGAGTGTCCTAAAACTGATCTGGAAAGTACTCCTGATGGAAAAGCATCTCCAGAAACAAAAGAACAAGTAATAACAGCATTATTCTCAACCATTAAAGCGGCTGTACAAAGAAGTAGTATTTGAAATGCAATTACCTGGTTCGAAGGGGAATGTGATCTCTTAGTGTTAGGGATAACTCATCAAAGTAGTGTGTTATTTTTCTGTCATGATTTCCCTAATGATGGCTTTCTAACAGTTAATGCAGCAGAACAGCTGTTGTAAGATTTGTGAAGTTCAATATATTTTATAATTTTTTTCCTCAAATTACATCACTGGGTTATGTCTTTCAGAGCTAAATATAGGATGTAGAGGTGTTGCTAATAGGTATAAGGAACGCATTACAGGAAAATTTTAAATGAAGACAAAGGTAAACCTGTGGTTTGTCTACACAATTTCTACCATTTAAAGCAAGTATTTAACAAATAGGGATATTATTAGATTTTATTTTTTTTTTTTTAAGTTTTGGGGTTTTTTGTTTGTTTTGGTCTGGGGTTTTTTGTTTTGTTTTTTTGTTTGTTTGTGGGTTTTTTGGGTTTGTTATTTTGTTTTTTTTATTTCTTCCTAGTGTCACCAATAATAAAATCATCTACTTGGTGGGTTTTTTTATAGGTGGAGTAATAATCTCTTTTTCTGAGTTACTAGTCTCTTGTTTGAATTGTAGTCTTGGAAACATTCAGCAATTGCACTTTGAATATTCTGTTGCTAAAGATTCCCAAGTAAAAGCTCATATCTTGTAATTTTTTTTAAATTCTTATTCCTCTATTGACATGCAAGTCCATCAAAATACAAGTTATTGTTTAGAATGAGACGTTAATGGTCATTAATCTGTATGAGAAAAATACATTAATATTCTTTGAAACCCTTGAATGATTTCATTTTGACCTCCTTGTGTATATCTCCAACAGGTTTTAATTGCATTGTAATTATGATATATTTTGGTGATGTATCACCAAATACTTTAAATAAATTTAGATTAAGGTGAATACACACCAAAGAGGCTTTGGATACTCGGTGAGAATTCAGTAGATATACTTAAATGATTTCATGATTTAGAATTAAGGAAACTATATTAATAGTGCTGTACAAGCATTCTTCTTTTTGATCAAGTTGACCCATGTAGGGTTGCAGAGAAAACACCATCCATTTGAGAAAATACTTGAACTAATATTGAACAGTAAAGGAGTGTTTTGGCAGAAATCAGGGGATTATGATGTCACTTCTATCTGTAGACTATCTAATTTTTAATGTGTATTTTCCTGATTAGTGGTTGTTTTGTTGGGTTTTTTTTTTTGTTTGTTTGTTTTTTGGGGTTTTTTGTTTGTTTGTTTTTTGGGTTTTTTTTTTAAAGAAAAACAGACACCACCTTAGTTTTGTGGTAGCTTAAGTGATTCTCTACTGAACTGCTTAAGCTTATAGTCAGGTGCAGCAACAAGTTAACATACAGATAGAGGCCATATTATTCTTAGTAAATGAAAAGTGTTAATCTACACTATTGTGAGGAGGTCACTTCAGGTAAGGATTATCATCCTTGGAAACTCTATTTACATGATACCCCCTCTGTATTGCTGGTTTATGGGATTGGGTTCCCTAAGTGCATTCTGTATTTAGCTGACTGCCCTTGTACATGCTCTTTTTCCTGCTTTCTTTTATTCTATGATAGAACAGTTTGCCAGATTCTTAAGAGATTTTCTCATTTAATGCAAAGAATAATTCTAATTAAAAGTTCTTTAAAATGCAGTACTTTAATGTAAAATAAGACGACTGCGAAATATAAGAATTGCTGAAAACCACAGCAAAACAAACCTTTATTAAAGTATTTCTGTATTGCCATTTGTTTATATTGTCATATCTTGACTCATAATTTAGTTTGAAAAAAAGCATTTGACACTTTTATATTTGTCACATATAATAGTAATTTCTTCTTAATTCTGTGGGGGGTGTGTGATCAGAACATGTCATTCTAAAAGACATCTCCCCCTAATTCTGGGATATGCAGCAGAGCAAAGATTATTCATTCTTGTTAGGTTTTCAATCAAAGCAGAAATAAACTATCTTCTTTCTTTAATTACATTCTAAAATTTCAACATTTTTTTGTATACCAAATTATTTCCAACTAATTTTCAGGTAATTTTTAAAATGGCATCTCTAAATACCCAAAATGTGTTTTCTCTCTGCACTTGCTGTTCATCTATTAAAAAATAAAAAAGAGAGATCAGAAACATTGAGTAAAATAGGACTTATAGGATTCAGTTCTTGAAAACTGGGCAGGAGAATGCTTCCTGAAGGATGAGTTTCCATGTCAAATATCTCTGACACACCCCGATAGCTTGTGTGCAAGCTGCTGTTGTAGAATTTATAACTTTTTCTCTTTCTGAAGTCAGATTCCAAGAGTTATTTAGCTTTTCTACAAACATTTTTCATGATTGAAACTTGGTATGCCATGTAACTTCCCCAAAATCAATCAGTTTCCACGAAAACATGTTGTTTAAATTAATCCAAACTCATTAGTGCTACAGAGATGGATACTCAGTAAAAAGCCTCCATTAATTAACACTGCATCCTGTAATATGCTTACAGCTCATGACCATTTCCTTGAATTTGTGCAGTGTTGTGACCCTTTGAATCTGATGCTTCATCTACAGCAGACCGATAGCCCATGTTTTGGTTTTAAAACAGTGAGCGTATGTTATAATGTGGCACATTACTCTTTTTTTCCCAATGAATTCCTAACTCATAAACAAGATTTCTAATGTGCCTCATTTTAAATTCAGAGGTCAAAGCAGATTTCTCGTTTGTGTTTTGACAATAAGCATAGAAATAATAGATTTTAGTTCTTCAGGTTTAAGTTTGTGGAAAAATTGCTCTTTCTCTTTACAGTAAAGAGTATTTCTGCAGGGTGCTAGACTGACCCTTCTGGTGGAGGGTTGAGTATTCTCTATCTGCTTATAATACAAGAACAACATGAGCATATCAACAGTTCACAAAATGCATCTGATGCGTAGAGCCAAGAACAGTAATTCCACACTTCAAGGACCTGCATATGTAGCTGTATGCTGTATACAGTGCTGCAGAAAAACAACTCTTAAGTTCATGCTTGTCTGTGTTTTCTGAAATGGCTTTCCTTTGTGTTTAAGTCCCTTTTTGAAAAATCCATTCCCTATGGTCACCCAATCCTTTATGCTTCATTTTCTTGATTCATGTACCATTGCCTGTCATTGAACTTGTTTC
>NW_009926043.1:238838-255989 GCF_000696875.1 Nestor notabilis | reverse complement strand
AGCAGAGAACTAATTAACATCAGCTAATTCTATCCCTGATCATTAATATACATAAGAGTTTTATTCTGTTATCTTCATCAGTAGATGTCCACTGTCACTGAAAAACAATTCTTGTAGGATGTCTGCGTGTGGAATGGCAAATGACAGTTTTATCCTTTTTCAGCTGGCAAGTGTAACGACCAAGTGGATTTTTGTCAGGGTTTGTTTTTTTTTTTTCTTTTATTCATTTGTGCAAGAGCTAACCTTCAGAACAGGCCATTGTGCAGGTACCACACATGCCTGCAAAGAGGAGATTCATAGGCAGGTGATCAGCAGAAAAAGCACAGACTTCTCTCTTAAAGAATAACTTCCTCATCCCTCAGCCTAAGAAATAGGACCAAGTCATGCAATTCAACTATGGGGTTTTTTTCCCTCCAGTTTTTTCAAAATCCTTTCATCCCCTTTCTCTTCAGAATGGCTACAAACCCCAATTTATCATCATGATGTATGGCATCATTAATGCTTCTTGAAAACAAGATGCATAATGCTGTAGTGTTGGCACTGAGCAAACTTCTGCAGCCTGACTGTCTTGATGCCCTTTTAAGTCTCTCTTGTTCTTACAAAATGAAGCTAGACTCATAATAACTTTAGCTATCATGCTGTTTGCAGCAGCAAGTGACCTATTATACTGTTCCCTTTCCTTCCCCCCCTTCCTCTCCTCTTTGCTAACACACTATAGCTACAAAACGAGCAAGACAGGGCTTCTAGTTCATGCTCTAGCAGTAAGCTATTAAGAACAGAGGTCCCTATAGGGGTAGAATGACCTCTTTTATAAGCAAGGACAAGGGTTTGCTTTATGGAGGAGAAAAACCTCTTATGCTCTCTTTAGTGATCAGTTTGGCCTGTCCGGTGCATGCTTTTTATTGAGAACTTTGTTTCTTTTTTGTTTTTTTAATTAATACCGTAGAAAGAAGGAATAATTTAAACTAAACTTTTTCTACTGTCACAGGCTTATTCCTTGTTTCAAAATATTCCTTGTATCAAAATACTTTGCTTATCAATAGTCACAGAAGTAAACAAAAGAAATAATATTTGATATAAATCATAAAACTGCTAAACCCTACAACAGTCACAGGTTATAAACTTTCTGTGTAAATGCCTTAATGGTGAAGCCTTTGCTGCAAAAGAAGCAGTTCTGTTATGCAATGAATTTAGATAAATAAGCAAATTAAGTACACCCAAGTGGACTAAACAGTTTCATCAATTTGATCTTTCAGATGTATGACTTTTCAAAAGAAAAACCTTGAGTAAATCTGTTTGTAGCTTCCGCTTTCATAACCACAGAAGATAAAATGGAAAGCCACTGTTAGTCATATGGCTATTAGATTCTTCTATCAGACTTCACATCTAAATATAAAGCAGATGGTAGAGTATCCCTACATTAAAGTTAGCTTGGTATTACTAAAAAGTAGATACATAGCTGGGCCAGAACCCTTCAGTGTGTGATTGTTTTGTCAAAATCTCCAGCGTAACCCCAAAAATTAAAGCAAAAGGTGAAGGGACAAGTGTGTGCATGTGTTTTGTTGTTGGAGGAGGAGGAGATTTTTTTTTTTAATGTTGTGCAAAACCAGAATGTTCTGTTATTGTAACTTAAAAGTAATTGCAAAAAGTTCTTACTCAGCAGTCCTAATGCTTATTATTTTTTTACTGTGGTCCAGCTCTGACTTTGTAAGTTACATAAAATAACAAAATATGAACGCACTGTAGGGGAAAAAATTGTATAAAATATAAAATTTTAAAAATATAGTAGCACATCTTCATTGAAATAGAATCAAGCTGTTTCTTGAGCTCTTTTGCATCAAAGTTCTTTTAAGCTCTGATTACGACTTATAAGTGAGATAGCATGTTTTGCTTTTTGGAAAGATAACTTAATCTAACAAAAATGCAAGGGATATTTCATACTTTTGAAAAAGCAGAGCTGAGGGGGTCTAAGACGCAATTAATCTCTCTGCTTTGGAGTGTGCAAATGTAGCCCAAACTTTTTACATTAGTTTGCAAGATCAGGAATTTGTTGTAAGTACCTATATCATGTCTGTAGTAAGCAATCTTTTAAATCAAATTCCTGTTGTGGCTTCATCTCGTATAAGAATTTCATACCATGAATATATACTACTATTTAGCAGGAGTATAAACACATCATCTTTTGTGTGTGCAAACATTTACTTAAATGAAGTATCTTGACAAGGAGAAAGAAAAAATACCTTGAATTTTATTACTAAGTGTAGTAGACAACACTGCCAAACAGAATCTTTGAATGGGATGTTGTCAAGTGTTCTACATTTAATGGTTGGGCTTGATGATAGCAGTTGGACTCGATGATTTTAAAGATCTTTTCCAAGCTAACTGATTCTATGATTTTAAAATAGTATGTTATCCTACATAGGTGGAATAATCTGAGTCAGTGTAACTTGGTCTGCATGTCACTTCATATTAGTTGCCAAACACATTTGTTATTAAAAATATGTAGACCATGAAAGTTAGTGTGTTCATTTCCTAAGCACTCTAATATATGTGTCATCCTGTGGGTGGTAGAAACCACAACTGCTCTAAAGACTTGTACTGAACTAAGCACTTGAAACACATAGCTGTAGTTTTTGTAACTGCAGACTGAAAACCAGAAGTAGTAGAAATAATCCTGCAATGAGCGGCATCCAGGTGTGCTGAGAATGCTGGCTGATGTCATTATGAGGCTGTTCTCTCTCATCATTCGAAGGGCATGACAACTGGGGAGCTATTTGATGACTGGAAAAGAGAGCTGTCACCTTCCCCTTCAGGAAGAGCAAGAAGGGGGAATCTAGGGAACTACAGGGCAGCTGAACCTCATTTTCTACTGGGCAAACCCTCCTGGAAGCCACTTCTAGGCACACGAAGGATGAGAGGGTGTTTGGGAAGAGCTAGCATAGATTTATCAATGGAAATCATGTGATTGGCATGAGTGACTTTTCTGACTAGATGTCTGTCTTTTTGGAGGAGAGGAAAGCTGTGGAGCTTTGGTGTTTGAGGTGGTTTGGGAGTTTTTTGGAGGTGAGGAAGAAGGGGTTGTTTGGGAGGGGATTGTTTTGTTTTCAGGGTTTGGCGTGAAGGGTTTTTTTATTTGTTTGGGGTTGTCTGTTTTGTGTCTATTTACTTACATTGAGTATAAGTAGTGTATATATATACTTACATCGAATATAGGTAGTATATATATACTTACATTGAACATAGTCTCACATAATATTCTTAGATTGGCAAGAGATGGACTGGGTAAGTGGATGGTAAGGTGGCTGAAAGAAGTGGCTGGACTGTCAGGCTCACAGGGTGATGATCCATGGCATTATATTCTAGTTGGTGGCTACTAATGGTGTTTCGTGGGGATTGATACCAGGGCCAGTACTTCATGTTTTTATTAACAATGTGGACAGTGAGATAGAGTACGTGGTGAGCAATTTCAGAGGTGATACTAAACTGAGGGAGTAGTTGACTGGCTGGAGGGTAGGGCTAATGTTGCAAGGGACCTCAATCATCTGGAGAAATTGACTGACAGTAAATTCATGAAGTTCAACAAAGGCAAGTAAAACGTCCTTAATCTGGGACCAAATAACACCATGCTGCAGTATGGATGTAGAGAGCTGAGTGGTTGGAAAGGAGCTTAGCAGACTTTGGGGTTCCTCTGGACAAGCTGATGAACATGAGTCAGCACTGAAACCCCTTTGCAATTATCAGCTGCATCCTAGATGCTATTACCAAGAGTGCAGCTGCAGGCTCAGGAGAATGGCTAGTGACTTGTACTTGGCAATTATGAGACCTCACAGAGAGAGTGCTCTCTCCAATTTTGAGCACCCCAGGACCAGGCTTACTGACGTAGTGGAGCAGTTCAGCTGAGGGCCACTGATAATGAGCATGTAGCACGTGACATATGAGAAATGGATTTGTTGAGCTTTTGTAGAGAAAGTTAGGAGGAAATCTTACTGCTGTCTATGACTGCCTAATGGGAGGGTATAGAGAAGGCAGAGCTAGACTGTCTTGTAGGCAGACAGGTTTTACAGAGATAGAATGAGAGGTAACAGGACAAGTCGCAACACAGGAAATTGCAATTATGTACGAGGAAAAATATTTTACCCTGAGGGTGGTCAAATACTGGAACTGATTACCCAAAGTGGCTGTGGTATTTATGTCCTTGGAAGTATTCAAAACAGAGCTGAACAAGGGCCTGAGCAATCACATCTAATTGGACCTGATCTGAGCAGGAGATTGGATTAGATGACCTCCAAAGTTCCCTTGCAACGTAAGTAATTCTGTGATCCCATGAAAAGAAATTTTAACCATGTGTACAGATTTGTCTTTACCTTTTGGCTTTCCTGATGGCCACATGAAATGGAATTTGTTCAGGCTTTTAAATTTAGTCACTGTGTGTAGCAGGTCTTTATGTAATATTAATCAACGCTTCAAAGCAATTTATGCTACTGAAGAGATATTTTAAAACTATTGATTATCACTCTAATAGTGAAAATTCAGAGAAATATTTTTCTGTCCTCATTTTGAAGTTCACTAGTGCTGAATGGATTTCTGGGTCTGCTCAACCAGCCATTGCTTCCTCATGCATTTTGAAGGGTTGGTTAAGCCAGTCATCCTTTTGCTAGGCTTTCTGTTTTGACAGGAGTTTTGGAGACCTAGTAATTTCTCCAGTTGTTGCATTTCAGTAGGTTAGCCAACATTTGTGATACCACTCAGATCTTGTTCAGCTATTTCTGGCAAGCATTAAGAAAAAAGGAGTGGTCAGTCATCCTTCACTTCCTTAAGGACTGTCCAGAAAGATAAAAAATAAGTAGATCCTTTGAAAAGAGGAAATATATTTGGGCATAATAAAAATCCTCTAGAAAGTCAGTCTGAGATGCTTATCTAGAGCTTTGTCCCGCAAAGTAAAAATGAGACTGTGATGGGACCAGTTTGTAGCATGTCATGAGCAGGGCTGCAGTGCTGCATTTGTATGGTGTGTTGCTGAATTATAAGCTGACCCACACTTTCCAAAGTGCAGATCATAGCCTGACAGCTTGCTTCTTTCACCAGCTGTGCACCTAGACCTGTCTTTTTTCTTTAGTCAGCTTTTTTTGTCATCTGCCTGAAGTTTCTAATTGTGACAGTCAGGTATGAGTTACTTTCTGAGACTGGGATAGGGTGCATTTGTACAGGATTGTGTGTAACTCTGTTGTGTCTCCCCTAGAAGCCCTGTGTATATGCAGTTCAAGTAGGGATTTCTTGGTGAACTGGAAAACTAATCCTTCCAAACCTCCATTAGCATCAGTGAGTTGCTCCCAGTTTGATTTACTCTTTCAGGCAATCCCTGCAATGGAATCTTTCAGTGGAGATTCAGGTGGTTGAACTGACTGTTTAAGACGAGGCCTGGACTCTTGCATGGTAAATCCGTGCTTGCAGAGTACTTCAAAAGTATAGAAGGAGTTTGATTCCTGCAAATCTCAGTTTCTGTTTAAACTTGATTATATTCAGGTTGCGGTGTTCAAGGCCAGATTGGACAGAGCCTTGGGCGACATAGTTTAGTGTGTGGTGTCCCTGCTCATGGCAGGGGGGTTGGAACTAGATGATCTTAAGGTCCTTTCCAACCCAAACCTTTCTATGATTCTATGTCTGACACATCTGATTATGATTCTATGATACAGTGATACAGTATGTACACGTCTGCACAATTTCTCAGTTAAGGCACTGATTCAACAAAATAATCAAGCACATGCACTGCATCAAGTGTGTAAACAGTGCCTGCAAAATCCATGCTGAATAAATAATGAGAAACTCAAATAATTGAAGAGAAAATACATTTGTGTAGGGTAAGCTAATTCTGAACAATGAGCACATTTAGAATGAATTTGATTTTTTCAAGCATTTCCATCTTTGGCTATGATTTTTTGTTTTTTTTTAATTCTAAGGGTGTGATCAGGGGTGACAGGGTCAGATTTGTTGTCTTCCAGTCTGCAAGTAGTTTTTGACAAACATTTAAGTCAGGCCTCCCCTTAGATGGTCTTTAAGATTTCTGTGGTACAGTGGGAGAGGTATTTCTGTGGTCTCTACAGCACTGCAGGCTGCTCTAAGAATTCACCACCAGAGAAGGACTAGCAAGGAGGTCAGGTGGTTATTGATAACTGTTTGTGGGCTACTGAGAAGGTCAGAATAGGGGGCCTTCCACCGAGGCAGCCTGCAGAGAATTGCGCTGCTGGAGAAGCCACTCCTGTTCACATTAGAAACTCTCACAGGAAAGAGAAGAATGAGAAGAAGAGAAGCAAAAGAAAAAAAATGAGGGGATTTTGAGATTGAATTTCATTTGTATGAAGGTACAGCAGGTTAACAAACAGAATTTCAAAGGATTAGTGTCTGATATTTTTCGTCTTCAGATGCTTTTGTAGATTGAAGTAAATTCATTTTTCAGGTGGAGTAGATTTCCCTTCAATTTAAAAGATGTTTGCTACTGCTGAAAACAGTGTTTACAATAGTGGCTTGAAGATAAAGTGAAATAAAAAGCACTAGAATTTTTTTATTAAAGAAATGAATCATTTCAAGTGGTCTCTAAAGCAGAAATGAACGTATCTTGTAAAAGTGATAACTGTAGGATTTCTTGTCTTCTTTATGACAAGGATCATTTAGACTACCCCACAAAATTGAAGTTAAAACCCATGTCATAATCTTCAATAAGTATTCATTATATTGAGACATTGGAGAAGGAATAGGCTCAGAACCTCTTTCATGTACTTGGAACCTATTCTTTTCCCAACATTTTTTATTCTCAGTCATCTCCAGTTACAGCAGAGCAGAGATCAGAAGCCAGCAGTTGAGGTTACTCTTTTGTGCTGGGTAGTGATGGCTGAGTGAGAAATAAACTACAAGCTGTGACCAAAGGCAGACTTAAAATTGTTTGAATATAATGATAATTGGCCTTAATACTGTAACAAATGCTCTGAATTTGAACATCCAAACTCTGCAGTTTGGATCAATTTTCTCATTTACAGAATCAGCTTGTCTTTATTAGCACCAAAATTACCCAGTAACAGAATGGTGAATGATCTAGTGACATTGATTGCAAAAGAAAGTAGAAAATCACAGTAGGTTTAAATAAGTTACTATGTAGGGCTGTAGTTTGGAGGGAGAGCGGGTTGAGTGAAAGTAGGAAGTGTTGGTTCACTTTGTTAATCCTGTTAGAGAGGTCTGTTGTTTTCTCCTCTTACCTGGTATAAGTTTAGTCTCCTAAACTCAGGATGAAAATGACTAGAATAAACAGCCTAAGAACAATTGACAGCAACTGTTGTGCACAGTTGTGTACAAAGTTGATTTACTCATAAATACTCAGCACTCACAGCAGTATTCAGTATTTGCAGATACATTTTGCCAGCCTGAAACTGGGACATGAGCTTTTGCCTAAAATACAGGTGTCCACCCCCCGCCATTAAGACTACATCCTTGGCTCAGCATGAATTATTCCCATTGCTTGTTGTTCAACACCCTGATCGGAGAGCAGATGAGACGGTTATTCCTGTTGTTGCTGATTTACTATTACAGCTGCTTCCTCTTCTTGTGATTTTAATTTGAAGTTTCAGCCCACCAGGGGGCTAATGGTCCCCACCTATGAAGCTTTAAAAGCCCACTGTTGTTTTCCACAGGAATGTTATTTCCATTCCTAGCTAGTGATTTCTTTTTTTTTCTTTCCTCAGTGTTCATATGGTAACTGTGAGGCAGTATTCCATTAGCCATTTTGGGGGGGGGATGGGGATAGACAGGCAACAAAAAAACCAAAATAAAAAAAAAAACCAAACTGCCACAATAAAAAAACAACCACTGCCACCCAAAAAAAGCGACTAGTTAGATTGAAAGCCTAAAAGTGGAAATGACTCTGCTCCAGTAAGAAACTCAGCAGGTAAATTACTCTGTTTTGCAGTGTCCTAATGGCTACTGGCACCTGATATAAGGAAGAAAACAACGGGACCTTAGACATCATTTAAATCCTTTATATTTCTCTTATTTTTAAAATGTAGCATACATTATTCATTACTTTTTTTTTTTTATCTCAGGAAAATGTAGGGCAGGCAGCAAAACCTAGTGTATGTGTCATGGTGTGATACTGCCTGTGGTGAGATGAATTCCGAAAATGTGAGCAACTGCAGTGTAATACAAACTGGTTGTGTGCTGCTAGCAGATTCTGCATACCTGATCAGGCACGGAGGAGCTCAGTTTGAGTGTGACTACAAGGTTGTGACTGCAAGGTGGATAACCGAAGAGCAGTACTTCAAGAATACTTTCCACCAGACTTCTTACAAGAATAGAATTGTACATCTCTCACTAACTTATTCTTGAAATAAAACTTATGAAGTCATTAGTTTCTTGCTTTACCTTTAATTTTGAAGTATTCTTAGTTCTACATAATAAATTACCTTGAAAATCTTTCCGAACAAGCAGAAGTAACTTTAGTGCTCAGCATAGCCTGCTGTCTGCCCTTATAGTTTGAGTTTGAGAGGCAGTCTTGAGTATACATTTTTGTAAAACTTCTCATTTTCTAAGTTTATTACTTTTTATGTAATGTGAGTCTGTGTACATGTTTGTTTTCCTCATTTTAACTATATATTTGTAATGTAAACAAGTACACTTTGTGTTAAATTCTCTGCTGGTCCAAACAGTGCTTTGGTGAATTATACACCTAGTGTTTGGATGTTTTCTTTACTGTTTCATCATTGGTGTTAGAAATTTAACTCTTCGCTGAGTTAATCGTGTCTTATCTCACTGGAAATCACAACAGTCTTCAACCCACCGTGCTTTTGATGGCTTAGTTCTTGTTTTGGGGCAGTGAGGAGGGGGAGGATGGATTGCATCGCAGAAAAGATGGAAGCTGGGCAGATTTACAGAAGTGTCTGTGTGAAACCTCACTGCCTTCAACTGTTATTAAAGGGTGGTGCAATCTTTCCCCTCTTTGAGCAGTAGGATATTATTACCAAATATCAGTGCTCAAGGTCACTATTTACAGTATAAATCAAATATACTACTTCCTAAGGCCCTCATGATGGAAAATGAAGCAGTAACTGCCAGGAAACAGTTTTTCCACACTATCACAGTCATGCAGTGGTCACAAACATTTTCAATACAACCTTAATACTGCATTGCTAATTGTATAATTTGAAGGATACAAGTTGGTTTTCTTAATAGTTATTCCAGGAGGAATGTTAATCACTGTGCTTTAGAGCTATTTTGCTTATTGGAAGCTTACCACTCAGTAAATTAACTGTTAGTAACGATCACTAATGCAAACTGTTTGCTTGGGTAACGCCACCTGTAGTGTTTAGTGGATTAGGCTCAAAAAATAGAGCAGAGTATTAAACTCGACTGACTTGCTGTAGAGGCAGCACAGAATTAGTTATTTGCTATGAATGTTAATCATTCTACAGCAATGATAATTTACAGCATTGTTGTAGCACTCTTGTGCTCATAAAATGAACTTAATAACCCACTGCTACCCATGGGATAAGCCTTCCTTCTCCTTCCCTCCCCCTTGCAATTGAATACCCAGTCTGGCTGCATAATAGCCTTGTGAAATACTGCATTAAAAAGAGTGAGCAGCTGTATGATAAAATAAACAGCTCTAAACCAGATTTGTTAATTATCTCTTTCTTTTATTCACAGAGGGTGTTTGTGAGATATGGCTGACCAGTGAAGACACAGGGGCTTATGGCAGAGACATTGGCACAGACCTCCCTACGCTTCTGTGGAAGCTGGTTGAAGCTATTCCTGAGGGAGCTATGCTGAGGCTTGGCATGACGAACCCTCCCTATATTTTAGAGCATCTGGAGGTAAGGAAGAAAAGAGAATCATTTATGGACTTCAAGTAAATTTATAGAGTTAGACTAATTTGCCTGACACCACAAGTTATTGAGATATTAAAATAATTTTGAAGTTATAATATTACTGGGGTTTCTGACCAGTGGAACTTTATTATAGTGATGTTGCGTTTGTGTGTATGTCTAGTGTTTTCAAGAACCAAAGGAACTGTCATTAGTAGGTGGTAGACAATGGGGTTGAATTTGTCTTCCTGCTATACCTCAGTATATTCCAAAAACACTATATGCTGGTCTCACTCAATGACATATTCATTATCCTATGTCAAATGCTCTTCTGAACGTCTGTAGATCTTCCATGATATGAAATGGAAATTCTAAGTGTGTATCTGTGATTTAAACAAAAAGTAACAAAGTAGTTCAATGAGATTAGAAGCACGAAAGTGTACAACAGTGCAGATTTGAAAGAATATTGTATGTATGAAGAGCAGGAAGTGAGAGTTTTGTCTCAAAGATAGGTTTGTTTGGATTTTGTCACCAGATTAATTTAGTGAAATTCATAGGAACTGTTTATAGAAAGAACAGGGAAGGATATAGCTTAACGTAAATTTTGTAACCATGTGCATCAGCAATATCCAGAACAATAGCTGGCATCTGTGCTGATTTCCCAAAGATATTATACAAGTAATAGTTGCGCTAATGTTTTCTTGAGATGTCAAGGACAGTATTTTCTCACCAGAGAGGCATAATTGTACCTTTCCCTTTTGAAGTGCATGGGCTAGAGGAATCTCATCTTGATAGGAATAAGCAGTTTTTTTCACTTCACCAGCTAAAGAATACAAGCTGCAAGAAATTTCCTGGGCTGTTATTTTATTCTTTGGTTTAACATACCCTTCACTATGATAGAGTTTTAACAACACACTGAACCAAAATCTTTAGGAAGTGGTTTTGTTGTGTTTTTTAGAGATTTGCATTCTGCCTCAAGCTCTTACGTCTGTCACAAGTTTCTCTTCTTTATTTTAATGTTTTTCAGCATCTTGTACAAAAGCAAGTCAAGCTTTTAGCAATTTTCACATTTAGTGTCTTTGCTTTCATTTGTAACTCACATTATTAAAAGTGTTTTGGCATAGACTGCTGTTTTTGTCACTGCTGCTCATCTTAGGAGTACTCTCAGAAGCTTTTTTTTTGCCCCCGCCCCCCCCCCCCCCCCCCCCGCACTCTCCTTTAAAAAAAAGAAGAAAAATCAGCTGCTGGAAATAAGCAGCTGTTCTACCCAACTAAGAGACACTGCAGTAGTCTTAATTTGATATAATCTAAGGAAGGTGGAAAGTATATTGGTTTCTTTCGATCAGTAACCATCTTAGTGAGGAGCATGTCACAAATCTCTAAATGGTTTTGTTTTATAATCTCTGATCTTCCTGTATCTAAATTTTCTCAAAAGTGCTCTAGGTCAGACTCTCTTTGACCTGACTCATATTTCGGAAAAGTATTCTAATCTCTTTAAAATTGGATCTTTAAGTGTGATGGCAAAGCAAGAGGAATTCGTGAAAGCCTATTGAAAATGACTTGAATGTTGCTGTGCAGAACATCCCTTATGTGCACACCAGCTTTCTTGTACAATAGCAACATCTGCTGTTGCTTGGCTTCTTCAGTGTTTCATACAATTTCCAGTTTATACGATGGTTTCTAAAGGTTATTTACTCACATGTCTGTGTATCATGTATGACCAAGAATTTCTGCACTTGTAATTCGGTGAAATCATTCTGATGATTTCTCAAACTAAATCTAAAAATTTTACCTTCATTTCTGTCTAGTCCTCTCTTCCAAGCTTTCCAGACTTGTATCTGAAAGATCACAAGGGAATGTTAACAGTCTCCTGTATAGGTTTTCACCAGACAAAATAAACATTTTATGGGGAATGTGCTTTTAGCTTTTGGGCTGAGAAAAGGGTAGAACTATGACTTGTTTAAAAATAACAAAATATCTGAAATGAGGAGTTGATAAACCTTCATGTCAGTTGATACAGATAAAATCCGAATGTACTTATTTCCTAACAAAGGTACAAATCTGTTATTAGTTGTGAATATCTTTAATTGTTTAAAAACATGCTGCATTTCATTGATTTATTTTGTTTAGAAGACATGTTGCTCGCTAGGATGTTGTTTGACTTTCTGCGAAAAAATTTTGCATGGGAAATACACTAATCATGTGTCACATCCACTGAAAAGGAAGAAATTGTTCCAATGATGTATCTTTTTTGAAAATCAGACATTTTCAGCATGGGATTATGATTCAGGATGGGATTATGATCGCAGATCTGTTTAAACTGTTTACAACATTTCCTTTGTACTGCATGCCCAGGTCTGTGGCTGGGCTTTGGCTCTGTGAGTCTTTTGTCTTATTAATATAGTGCCCACACTCACAAGCTCCCAGGAAATAACAATGGAGCCACAGAAAATGCCATTTGTCTCAGGATGAGGTATCTGGGAAATCAGTCTCTTAGTATCCACTATGAAGTGCCAGCCAACAGCTCTGCTGTTCTGCTGATGCTGGAGCCCAGCACGAGGGGAGGAGGAGGAAGAGGAAAGCTCCCTTGAGTCAGGAGTGGTGGGACTAGAAGAGAGGAGGGAGCAAAGGAAAGGTGTGGGTGCTTGTAACTGGCCTGAGGCTCTCATGCTGGAAAGCTTGGTAGATCTGGGGGCCTGGGCCAGTGGTCATTCACTCGGGTTTATTATAGGTAGGGAGTAAGTTTAAGTTTTCGTATGATTTAAAATATTGAGCATACCCAGTGCCTTCAGGTACTACTGTTGGGTAAATGCCGTTCTGTCCTTAAAAACGTTTGTCATTTCAGGGGGGGCTGTTAATCTCATGAAGATCATAATTATGCTTGTGTGGCATAGTCTGACAATTTAATACATTTAGGATTTTATTCGGTAAATACGGGGGTAATAGTGCCTTACATAGTTACAGATGCACGAGCATGAACAGCTTTGGGATGAGAAGCAATCATATGTTTTCAAATGATAAATTCTGCATTCAATTGGGCCTTCTTATTTGTAAAGAAAGAACTGTTTGGAACCTTGCAGTGTTTTATCGCCATGCAAAAGATTGAACACTTTTTGATACGTTGCATACTGAGCTAAGTCATTAGAAAAAGAACTTTTATCGCAGTTATTCAGGGTATAATCTCAAATACTAAATTTTTTATTTGTTGCTTTCTTCAGCTGCAGATGAAGTTTGTACTTACGTTAGTAACATGAAACTGTAAGAGCAGCTCAGGAAATAGGAGAATTTGGTGGTGAAGCTACTATATCTGTATTATCTGCATTTTGGAATCTTCAAAATAAATCTAATTTTCCTACTACCCATGGTCTAAACCTGTTTCAAAGGCAGATCATTGATTTGAATCCCTGTGTTCCCACAAAGGGCTTGGAGCACATTCACTGTGTATATGGCCACTGCTCTGATTTCCTTGGAAGTGAATTTAGTTTGCCCACCCTGAAGTCACTTTGCTGACTTCAAACTGAAGTCAGCAGTCAGGACTGAACAAACCTGTGGCCAGGAAAGAGGGAAATTGCACTTCATAGTTTCACTGCTGCTTTCAATAAACATGTTAATGTGAACACAGGCAATGCTAGCATGACTTCTCCTGCATGAGGTTTGTTGTTATGACAGAGAGGTTTATTTGGTGTATTTAAAAGAAATGAAGGACCTGAGACCCCAACATTGTTTCTCTTGATCATGGTACTAGGACTCAGAAAGAAACTGGAGTTTGCAGTTTAGCTGCAGAAGACATCCTCAGTTTTCCTCTGAGAGAAAATCTGGCCAACCAATGGAGATAGTGTTGCATTTCCCAAAGTGCTCTGTCACGGTCTTAGCAGTCTGTTTGAAGGTACACATCATAAAGCATATACCTTCCATATCTGAAGTTTTGAGATATGTGTTCTTGCCCAGTGTCTGTTCTCTCTTAATATGTTGATGCCACATGACATTGAGGAAAACTTGGAATTTTATGTACATGGCAGAAAATTTTTGTAAACGGGGCATGAACTCTGGTCAGGGAAAAATGGTTTAGTGCTTTTTTTCTTTTTTTTTCTCATTTGCTTTATAAAATATTAAAGGTGAAGGAAAAGGTTAATATTGGGGTCCATTTTATAGTCCTAGCAAAACCTGCAATAAATATGTATGTGTAGTTACCCTGCGTACTCTTACCCATATGACACCACAGAGCTACTGTTGAATTCCACAGACTGCCAGGTAGCAAAAATGTTATCATCCTATAGTATCAACATATACCAAAAGTACATAAGGTATACATCCTGCTTTATAAGTAACCTCCAGGCATTTATTCTGCAATCATATTATCAACTTCATAGTTATTCTTCTAGTGAGAGTGTTTTACATCCCCTTGTAGTGACTGGTAGAGACGGAGGGTTGGAAAAAAAAATCCATTGAAACAGTAGTAGTAAACAGTGAACGGGAGTTAGTCCAAAAAGTTAAAAAATAGGGGTAAATGTATAGCCGGTTGAAATAAGTTAATGCTGGCAGCATAGAGACTAATATTTACCTTGAATATATTTCACTTTTACTTGGGTTTTTAACTTCATTTTCTTGTTCAGTATCTAGGGCTCTGTCCAGATCAAACAGGGATGCAGATCATCCAGACTGGGATGGGGCAAGGGCTTGCATTTCAGCCTTAGTTTACCTCCCTTGCAGATTTAACATTAACTGTACTTCCAGAGTTGTCTGGGATTTTCGTACAGCACTTTCTGTGAGTGATGGGATGCTTCCAAATCTGTATAAAGGAGGCAGTTCACACCTGCCATTCCCGTAAGTGCTTAATTTCACATGACTAGATGAGTAGTCATCTTTGTCACCTGTCAAAATGAGTCTGTCTCAAACCATGCCATATGCCATCTGTGTGGGCTTTATCTCCGTTATTAATTCAGGACATTTGAGTGATACACCAGCCATTGAGATGGAGTCTGTGTGGCAGCAGTGTCTTTAAATGCATAAGGTGTGCCAAGTGTACCGCAAGTCGCAATAGTATTTCTTTGCTCTTTTGCTTTGATTTTTCACGTCAGCTTGGTGTTTATGTTCCTTAACCTCATTGAAGCTGATACCCTACAGATGGCTTCCTCAAACGTGCCCTGCCACAGCACATAGATATGTATTGCAGTAAAACTACTAATTCACTTTTCTTTTTTCCATATTGTTCTTTTTTCCTCTGAGTGCACTGAATGTTCTTGAGTGTTGTGTATAAGCTCAAGTTTTGAATAAGCTAGAGTGTTAGCTGATTTGAAATGCATTTTAGAAGGGAATAATATGTACGCGTTCTTCAATGGGAAATAAAAGGGCAGCATGATTTCAGGAATTAAAAGGCCTTTAGGGCACGTGTTTGCTGTGTTTCTAGTATTATTTTTGTCATTTTCATAGACTGCTACGTTTGAAAGCACCAATTAAAATCTGTTGATTTGACCAGAAAAAATGAAACCGTGGCATACATTTAAATAAATGAATAGTTAAGCCCCTGACCTCTTATTACTGAGAGTCCTGTAGTGTTCTGTAGTCAGTGGACCATGCAACTTCGCCTTGCTGTAATTACATAGTTGTCTCTATGCAAACTGTGTTTGTCTTGCTAGCAGTAGAATTGAAAGAAATCTCAGATAGTAAAGAGAGGATGAGAGGGGCAGTTGCATCTGGGCTTCTAAAAAAGAAAAAGGAAAAGGGGGGTGCATGGGAAGGGATGCTTACTCTTTCCTGTGGTATTATGTTAAATGCGTTTCCACCTATGGAGGCTGTGTGTGCATTTTTGCTTACACTGTGTGTTCTAGCTTTTTTTTTTTTTTTTTTTTTTGTACTAAAATGGTGTCTCTCCTGTTCTTCCTTTTAAAGTGTTCCTTGTCTTTGGGGTTTCCAGATATAGCATATTTTCTTGAAATTGCTCCTTAAGAGGCAGTGTCATGGGAACTTTATCAGTGGTTAACTCGTCTCAGAGTGAATGTATATTTGGATATTACGGGATTAGGAAAAGGGTGAATCTCTGCAGTGCTTCGAGATATGTTTTCTCATACCACTTTCTCTAATCTAGAGTTTGAAGATCTCAGACTCATCAGGTCCTAATGTCCAGAAATGCTTGGTGGCATATTTGCTTCCAGATGGTGGAATATAATTTGTCTTAATGAATGTCAGAATAAGAACTCATCTTAACCTTATTGAAGGTTTTTCTGTTGTATTTATGAATCTTAGGTGTTCTCAAAAGCCTTAATTTTATTGTATTTAGAACTTTGATGAACAATAAAGATTCGCTCCCAGATAGGATAGAAGGGAATATTTGTGGTCCTGAGAATAAAGGTCCTGTTCTTTTTAACAGTAGTAGAAAAAATGCTTTGGGAAACAGAGAAAGAATTGCTTTTGTTTATGCAAGATGCAGTTGTCCATCAAGACGGAATATTTTATGTAGGTATCTAGTGTTCTGCTGTATTTAATAATTTGTGCATAAAAATTGTGTTGCAAAAAGGCATTAAGTAGCACATTGCTTGACCAGTTAAAGCTGTGCATATTATCTGTACCATAATTATGCTTTGCTCATACAAATGTTTCTCTTGCTTGTTAGGTATCACAAAAATGAGTAGTATTTAAATGCAGACAGATCCACACTCAATCTCGTGTTGAGTGTCAGGTTGTCTGTCAAGTACTTAAAATACTGTCTCATCCCAGCAGACATTTGGAGCTGTGGCTTACTTTGTGGATTACTAGCAGAAAATAAAAATCACCACTGAATGGTTTGTTCAAAGAATGGGTAGTACATACATGGGAAGCAGCATTTTTGCTAGATGAAGTGGGAATTTTAGCTGTTGCCATGTGCTTCAAGGCATTGGGGTAGAAGCTATTGTCAGATATATAGCTTGCATAGCAAACTGTGCCATCTTCTTCTAACGTTTCTGCCTTCATTGAAATGAGATCGCACTTTCCTAGTTATTTATATTATAAGAAGTAAGGTTCTACCAGCTACTCTCCATGCTGTTCTGAAAGGTTCTATTTAGTTTAGTTGCATAAACCCTTTTGTTTTCTTTGATAGATGAGCTGTCACATTCACTGTGCTTTGCAACATCATCTACATAATCTTCAGTAAGACTGCTTGCTTCATTAGGCTTTGGCATTTGCTAAAAAAAAAAAAAAAGTTTGATTTTTTGAGGTGATTATTCTTTAAAAATGAGAAAAAGGATATACAATGTGTTCTCAGAACTTTAATAAAGTTGCACACATAACAATATTGGCTGTGGGTTTCTGTACCATTGTGAATTGAGGA